>NC_052308.1:76924639-76932139 GCF_016432855.1 Salvelinus namaycush | reverse complement strand
CATTCATCTGCACCATAGTTTATAACATTCATCTGCACCATAGATTATAACACTGTTCTGCACCATAGTTTATATCACTGTTCTGCACCATAGTTTATAACACTGTTCTGCACCATAGTTTATAACACTGTTCTGCACCATAGTTTATATCACTGTTCTGCACCATAGTTTATAACACTGTTCTGCACCATAGTTTATAACACTGTTCTGCACCATAGTTTATATCACTGTTCTGCACCATAGTTTATATCACTGTTCTGCACCATAGTTTATAACACTGTTCTGCACCATAGTTTATAACACTGTTCTGCACCATAGTTTATAACACTGTTCTGCACCATAGTTTATAACACTGTTCTGCACCATAGTTTATAACACTGTTCTGCTCCATAGTTTATAACACTGTTCTGCAGCATAGTTTATAACACTGTTCTGCACCATAGTTTATAACACTGTTCTGCACCATAGTTTATATCACTGTTCTGCACCATAGTTTATATCACTGTTCTGCACCATAGTTTATAACACTGTTCTGCACCATAGTTTATAACACTGTTCTGCACCATAGTTTATAACACTGTTCTGCACCATAGTTTATATCACTGTTCTGCACCATAGTTTATAACACTGTTCTGCACCATAGTTTATATCACTGTTCTGCACCATAGTTTATAACACTGTTCTGCACCATAGTTTATAACATTCATCTGCACCATAGTTTATAACACTGTTCTGCACCATAGTTTATAACACTGTTCTGCACCATAGTTTATAACACTGTTCTGCTCCATAGTTTATAACACTGTTCTGCACCATAGTTTATAACATTCATCTGCACCATAGTTTATATCACTGTTCTGCACCATAGTTTATATCACTGTTCTGCACCATAGTTTATAACGCTGTTCTGCTCCATAGTTTATAACACTGTTCTGCTCCATAGTTTATAACACTGTTCTGCACCATAGTTTATAACACTGTTCTGCACCATAGTTTATAACACTGTTCTGCACCATAGTTTATATCACTGTTCTGCACCATAGTTTATAACACTGTTCTGCACCATAGTTTATAACATTCATCTGCACCATAGTTTATAACACTGTTCTGCAGCATAGTTTATAACACTGTTCTGCACCATAGTTTATAACACTGTTCTGCTCCATAGTTTATAACACTGTTCTGCACCATAGTTTATATCACTGTTCTGCACCATAGTTTATAACGCTGTTCTGCACCATAGTTTATAACACTGTTCTGCACCATAGTTTATAACACTGTTCTGCAGCATAGTTTATAACACTGTTCTGCAGCATAGTTTATAACACTGTTCTGCTCCATAGTTTATAACACTGTTCTGCAGCATAGTTTATAACACTGTTCTGCACCATAGTTTATAACACTGTTCTGCTCCATAGTTTATATCACTGTTCTGCACCATAGTTTATATCACTGTTCTGCACCATAGTTTATAACACTGTTCTGCTCCATAGTTTATAACACTGTTCTGCACCATAGTTTATAACACTGTTCTGCACCATAGTTTATAACATTCATCTGCACCGTAGTTTATAACACTGTTCTGCACCATAGTTTATAACACTGTTCTGCACCATAGTTTATATCACTGTTCTGCAACATAGTTTATAACACTGTTCTGCTCCATAGTTTATAACACTGTTCTGCACAATAGTTTATATCACTGTTCTGCACCATAGTTTATAACACTGTTCTGCACCATAGTTTATAACACTGTTCTGCACCATAGTTTATATCACTGTTCTGCACCATAGTTTATAACACTGTTCTGCACCATAGTTTATATCACTGTTCTGCACCATAGTTTATAACACTGTTCTGCCCCATAGTTTATAACATTCATCTGCACCATAGTTTATAACACTGTTCTGCACCATAGTTTATAACACTGTTCTGCACCATAGTTTATAACACTGTTCTGCACCATAGTTTATAACACTGTTCTGCACCATAGTTTATAACACTGTTCTGCACCATAGTTTATAACATTCATCTGCACCATAGTTTATAACATTCATCTGCACCATAGTTTATAACACTATTCTGCACCATAGTTTATAACACTGTTCTGCACCATAGTTTATAACACTGTTCTGCACCATAGTTTATATCACTGTTCTGCTCCATAGTTTATAACACTGTTCTGCACCATAGTTTATAACACTGTTCTGCACCATAGTTTATAACACTGTTCTGCACCATAGTTTATAACACTGTTCTGCACCATAGTTTATAACACTGTTCTGCACCATAGTTTATAACGCTGTTCTGCACCATAGTTTATAACGCTGTTCTGCACCATAGTTTATAACACTGTTCTGCACCATAGTTTATATCACTGTTCTGCTCCATAGTTTATAACACTGTTCTGCACCATAGTTTATAACACTGTTCTGCACCATAGTTTATAACACTGTTCTGCACCATAGTTTATAACGCTGTTCTGCACCATAGTTTATAACACTGTTCTGCACCATAGTTTATAACACTGTTCTGCACCATAGTTTATAACACTGTTCTGCACCATAGTTTATATCACTGTTCTGCACCATAGTTTATAACACTGTTCTGCTCCATAGTTTATAACACTGTTCTGCAGCATAGTTTATAACACTGTTCTGCACCATAGTTTATATCACTGTTCTGCACCATAGTTTATATCACTGTTCTGCACCATAGTTTATAACACTGTTCTGCTCCATAGTTTATAACACTGTTCTGCTCCATAGTTTATAACACTGTTCTGCACCATAGTTTATAACATTCATCTGCACCATAGTTTATAACACTGTTCTGCACCATAGTTTATAACACTGTTCTGCACCATAGTTTATAACGCTGTTCTGCACCATAGTTTATAACACTGTTCTGCACCATAGTTTATAACACTGTTCTGCACCATAGTTTATAACACTGTTCTGCACCATAGTTTATAACGCTGTTCTGCACCATAGTTTATAACACTGTTCTGCACCATAGTTTATAACACTGTTCTAAAACCATAGTTTATAACACTGTTCTGCACCATAGTTTATAACACTGTTCTGCACCATAGTTTATAACACTGTTCTGCACCATAGTTTATAACACTGTTCTGCACCATAGTTTATAACACTGTTCTGCACCATAGTTTATATCATTCATCTGCACCATAGTTTATAACACTGTTCTGCACCATAGTTTATATCACTGTTCTGCACCATAGTTTATAACACTGTTCTGCACCATAGTTTATAACACTGTTCTGCACCATAGTTTATAACATTCATCTGCACCATAGTTTATATCACTGTTCTGCACCATAGTTTATATCACTGTTCTGCACCATAGTTTATAACACTGTTCTGCACCATAGTTTATATCATTCATCTGCACCATAGTTTATAACACTATTCTGCTCCATAGTTTATATCACTGTTCTGCCCCATAGTTTATAACACTGTTCTGCACCATAGTTTATAACACTGTTCTGCTCCATAGTTTATAACACTGTTCTGCACCATAGTTTATATCACTGTTCTGCACCATAGTTTATAACACTGTTCTGCACCATAGTTTATAACACTGTTCTGCACCATAGTTTATAACACTGTTCTGCACCATAGTTTATAACACTGTTCTGCACCATAGTTTATAACACTGTTCTGCACCATAGTTTATAACACTGTTCTGCACCATAGTTTATATCACTGTTCTGCACCATAGTTTATATCACTGTTCTGCACCATAGTTTATAACATTCATCTGCACCATAGTTTATAACACTGTTCTGCACCATAGTTTATATCACTGTTCTGCACCATAGTTTATAACACTGTTCTGCACCATAGTTTATAACACTGTTCTGCACCATAGTTTATATCACTGTTCTGCACCATAGTTTATAACACTGTTCTGCACCAAAGTTTATAACACTGTTCTGCACCATAGTTTATAACACTGTTCTGCTCCATAGTTTATAACACTGTTCTGCAGCATAGTTTATAACACTGTTCTGCACCATAGTTTATAACACTGTTCTGCACCATAGTTTATATCACTGTTCTGCACCATAGTTTATATCACTGTTCTGCACCATAGTTTATAACACTGTTCTGCACCATAGTTTATAACACTGTTCTGCACCATAGTTTATAACACTGTTCTGAACCATAGTTTATAACACTGTTCTGCACCATAGTTTATAACACTGTTCTGCACCATAGTTTATAACACTGTTCTGCACCATAGTTTATATCACTGTTCTGCACCATAGTTTATATCACTGTTCTGCACCATAGTTTATATCACTGTTCTGCACCATAGTTTATAACACTGTTCTGCACCATAGTTTATAACACTGTTCTGAACCATAGTTTATAACACTGTTCTGCACCATAGTTTATAACACTGTTCTGCACCATAGTTTATAACACTGTTCTGCACCATAGTTTATAACACTGTTCTGCACCATAGTTTATATCACTGTTCTGCACCATAGTTTATATCACTGTTCTGCACCATAGTTTATAACATTCATCTGCACCATAGTTTATAACACTGTTCTGCACCATAGTTTATAACACTGTTCTGCACCATAGTTTATAACACTGTTCTGCACCATAGTTTATAACACTGTTCTGCACCATAGTTTATATCACTGTTCTGCACCATAGTTTATAACACTGTTCTGCACCATAGTTTATAACACTGTTCTGCACCATAGTTTATAACATTCATCTGCACCATAGTTTATATCACTGTTCTGCACCATAGTTTATATCACTGTTCTGCACCATAGTTTATAACACTGTTCTGCACCATAGTTTATATCATTCATCTGCACCATAGTTTATAACACTATTCTGCTCCATAGTTTATATCACTGTTCTGCCCCATAGTTTATAACACTGTTCTGCACCATAGTTTATAACACTGTTCTGCTCCATAGTTTATAACACTGTTCTGCACCATAGTTTATATCACTGTTCTGCACCATAGTTTATAACACTGTTCTGCACCATAGTTTATATCACTGTTCTGCACCATAGTTTATATCACTGTTCTGCCCCATAGTTTATAACATTCATCTGCACTATAGTTTATAACACTGTTCTGCACCATAGTTTATATCACTGTTCTGCTCCATAGTTTATAACACTGTTCTGCTCCATAGTTTATAACACTGTTCTGCACCATAGTTTATAGCATTCATCTGCACCATAGTTTATATCACTGTTCTGCACCATAGTTTATATCACTGTTCTGCACCATAGTTTATAACACTGTTCTGCACCATAGTTTATAACACTGTTCTGCACCATAGTTTATAACACTGTTCTGCACCATAGTTTATAACACTGTTCTGCTCCATAGTTTATAACACTGTTCTGCACCATAGTTTATATCACTGTTCTGCACCATAGTTTATAACACTGTTCTGCACCATAGTTTATATCACTGTTCTGCACCATAGTTTATAACATTCATCTGCACCATAGTTTATAACACTGTTCTGCAGCATAGTTTATAACACTGTTCTGCACCATAGTTTATAACACTGTTCTGCACCATAGTTTATAACATTCATCTGCACCATAGTTTATAACACTGTTCTGCAGCATAGTTTATAACACTGTTCTGCACCATAGTTTATAACACTGTTCTGCACCATAGTTTATAACGCTGTTCTGCACCATAGTTTATAACACTGTTCTGCACCATAGTTTATAACACTGTTCTGCAGCATAGTTTATAACACTGTTCTGCACCATAGTTTATAACACTGTTCTGCTCCATAGTTTATAACACTGTTCTGCAGCATAGTTTATAACATTCATCTGCACCATAGTTTATAACACTGTTCTGCACCATAGTTTATATCACTGTTCTGCACCATAGTTTATATCACTGTTCTGCACCATAGTTTATATCACTGTTCTGCACCATAGTTTATAACACTGTTCTGCTCCATAGTTTATAACACTGTTCTGCACCATAGTTTATAACACTGTTCTGCACCATAGTTTATAACATTCATCTGCACCGTAGTTTATAACACTGTTCTGCACCATAGTTTATAACACTGTTCTGCACCATAGTTTATAACATTCATCTGCACCATAGTTTATAACACTGTTCTGCACCATAGTTTATATCACTGTTCTGCACCATAGTTTATAACACTGTTCTGCACCATAGTTTATATCACTGTTCTGCACCATAGTTTATATCATTCATCTGCACCATAGTTTATAACACTGTTCTGCACCATAGTTTATATCATTCATCTGCACCATAGTTTATATCACTGTTCTGCACCATAGTTTATAACATTCATCTGCACCATAGTTTATAACACTGTTCTGCACCATAGTTTATAACATTCATCTGCACCATAGTTTATAACACTGTTCTGCAACATAGTTTATAACACTGTTCTGCTCCATAGTTTATAACACTGTTCTGCACCATAGTTTATATCACTGTTCTGCACCATAGTTTATAACACTGTTCTGCACCATAGTTTATAACACTGTTCTGCTCCATAGTTTATAACACTGTTCTGCACCATAGTTTATATCACTGTTCTGCACCATAGTTTATAACACTGTTCTGCACCATAGTTTATAACACTGTTCTGCACCATAGTTTATAACACTGTTCTGCACCATAGTTTATAACATTCATCTGCACCATAGATTATAACACTGTTCTGCACCATAGTTTATATCACTGACCTGTTATCATCTCTGCACCATAGTTTTTCATTCTGAACCAGTTTAACACGTCTGCACCATAGTTATATCATGTGCACATAGTTATACACTGTCTGCACCATAGTTTATAACACGTTCTGCACATAGTTAAACACTGTTCTGCACCATGTATAACATTTCCACATATAACACTGTTCTGCACATAGTTATACTTTCTGTAGTTAACATGTTTGCACATAGTTATACACGTTCGCACATAGTTAACACTGTCTGCATAATTATACTGTTTGAACACTGTTTAGTATAACACTGTTCTGCACCATAGTTTATAACACTGTTCTGCACCATAGTTTATAACATTCATCTGCACCATAGTTTATAACACTGTTCTGCACCATAGTTTATATCACTGTTCTGCACCATAGTTTATATCACTGTTCTGCACCATAGTTTATATCACTGTTCTGCACCATAGTTTATATCACTGTTCTGCCCCATAGTTTATAACATTCATCTGCACTATAGTTTATAACACTGTTCTGCACCATAGTTTATATCACTGTTCTGCTCCATAGTTTATAACACTGTTCTGCTCCATAGTTTATAACACTGTTCTGCACCATAGTTTATAACATTCATCTGCACCAATAGTTTATATCACTGTTCTGCACCATAGTTATAATCACTGTTATGCCACCATAGTTATAACACTGTTCTGCACATAGTTTATAACACTGTTCTGCACCATAGTTTATAACACTGT
>NC_052308.1:76897109-76924539 GCF_016432855.1 Salvelinus namaycush | reverse complement strand
AATTTTCGTAACACACCGTGTTATAGCACTTGTTTCCTTTGACACCATCTACGTTCATATAACATTCGTTTTCTGAAACATCGAAGTTTATATCATCCTGGTCTTGGACCACCATAGTTTTAGAACATAAATCTGCACCATATAGGTTTAGAACACTGTTTCCTGAATGCATAGTTCTATATACACCCCCCCCCGTTTCCCGCACCATATCTTTTATATCAATGTTTTTTGCCTGCACCCCATAGTGGTCCGATAAAATTCTCATCCTGACACATAAGTTCTATAAACACTCGTTTTTTCTGCCAGCATAGTTTTTATCAACTGTCATGCAACATAAGTTTGTATACACTTGTTTCTGCACAATAGTTTTAATCTACTGTTCTGAAACATCAGTTTATAACACTGTTCTGCACCATAGTTTATTAACACTGTTCTGCACCATAGTTTATAACACTGTTCTGCACCATAGTTTTATATACACTGTTCTGCCCATATTATAAACACTGTTCTGCACATTCACGTTTTTAAAACATTCTGCACCATAGTTTATAAACACTGTTCTGCACCATAGCCTTTATAAACACTGTTCTGCACCATAGTTTATCAAACTGTTCTGCACCATAGTTTATATCACTGTTCTGCACATAGTTTATAAACACTGTTCTGCATCCATAGTTTATAACACTGTTCTGCACCATAGTTGTATTTATCTACATGTTCTGCACCCATAGTTATATCACTGTTTCTGCACCATAGTTTATATCACTGTTCTGCACCATATTTATAACATTCATCTGCACCTAGTTTATAACACTGTTCTGCCACCATAGTTTATAACACTGTTCTGCACCATAGTTTTATAACCTTTCTGCACCATAGTTTATAAACACTGTTTCTGCACCATAGTTTATAACACTGTTTGCATCATAGTTTATAACACTTCCGTTTCTCCATAGTTTATAACATTCTGCCACCATAGTTTATATCACTGTTCTGCACCATAGTTTATAACACTGTTCTGCACCATAGTTTATAACACTGTTCCCGACTGCCAACCATAGTTTTATACATACACTGTTTCTGCACCATAGGTTATAACACTGTTCTGCACCATAGTTAAACATGTTCTGCACCATAGTTTATAAACACTGTTCTGCACCATAGTTTATAATTCATCTTGCACCATAGTTTATAACACTGTTCTGCACCCATAGTTTATCAACTACGTTTCTGCACCATAGTTCTAGTTAACACTGTTCTGCACCATAGTTTATAACACTGTTCTGCAACCGAATAGTTACTTATATAGTCACTTTTCTGCACCATAGTTTTATAACATGTCATCTGCACCATAGTTTTTATAACACTTTCTGCACCATAGTTATAACATTCATCTGCACCATAGTTTATAAACATTCATTCTGCACCATAGTTTTAAACACTGTTACTGCACCATGTTATACCGTTTTTGCACCATAGTTTATAACAGTACACTCTGCCTCATAGTTTATAACATGTTCTGCACCCATAGTTTATATCACTGTTCTGCACCATAGTTTAAACACACTAACCTGTTCCTGCACCATAGTTTATAACACTGTTCTTATACACCACCCTAGTTTATAACATTGCTGCACCATAGTTTATAAACACTGTTCTTGCACACCTATTAGTTTATATCACTGTTCTGACCATAGTTTTCATACATCTGATTCATGTTCTGCACCATAGTTTATATCACTGTTTCTGCACCATCAGTTAGTTTATATCACCTGTTCTGCACCATAGTTTATAACATTCATCTGCACCATAGTTTTATAACACTGTTTCTGCACCATAGTTTATATCACTGTTCTGCCACCATAGTTTATAACACTGTTCTGCCCATAGTTTATAACACTGTTCTGCACCATAGTTTATAACATTCTCTGCACCATAGTTTATATCAATGTTCTGCGCACCATAGTTTTATATCACTGTTCTGCACCATAGTTTATAACACCGACTGTTCCTGAACCATAGTTTTATAACACGTTTTTTGGCACCATAGTTTATAACACTGTTCTGCACCATAGGTTTATAACAACTTTTTGCACCATAGTTTATAGCTCCTTTCGCAACATATATTTACTACCGTTCTGCATACATAGTGCTATCATCACTAGTTGCCACATAAAGATACAGATCATTATGTTTATAACGCTCGTTGTCCTTGCTTAACATCATTCAGATTTTGATAAAGTCAGTCAAACTTCATGCACACCGAAGTAAGGTGGATTAACAAGGGAGAAAGAAGGAAAGGGGCAAGAGCAGTTGAGAAGATGAACCAACTAGTTCGGCAACAGGGAGTGGCGATAGAACAGGTGTAAGTGATTGTTCTTGCAGCCAAAATCAAGCTGTCAGAAGAAAGACGCAGCTAGTTTTGCGGCACCGATAAGTTTAAAATCAACTTAGTTTCGCAAGCACTGATCTAATAGAGCAGATGTAGTCTGACGTGTGTAAGCAGCCGTCTGTACTAATAGAGCAGATGTAGTCTGACGTATGGAAGTCAGCCATCTGTACCTATTAAAGCAGTTGTAGTCTGATGTGGAAGTCAGCCGTCTGTACCTAATAGAGCAGATGTAGTCTGACTGTGGAAGTCAGCCATCTGTACCTAATAGAGCAGATGTAGTCTGACGTGTGGAAGTCAGCCGTCTGTACCTAATAGAGCAGATGTAGTCTGACGTGTTGAAGTCAGCCATCTGTATCTAATAGAGCAGATGTAGTCTGACGTGTGGAAGTCAGCCATCTGTATCTAATAGAGTAGATGTAGTCTGACGTGTGGAAGTCAGCCGTCTGTACCTAATAGAGCAGATGTAGTCTGACGTGTGGAAGTCAGCCATCTGTATCTAATAGAGCAGATGTAGTCTGACGTGTGGAAGTCAGCCATCTGTACCTAATAGAGCAGATGTAGCCTGACGTGTGGAAGTCAGCCATCTGTACCTAATAGAGCAGATGCAGCCTGACGTGTGGAAGTCAGCCATCTGTACCTAATAGAGCAGATGTAGTCTGAGTGGGAAGTCAGCCATCTGTACCTAATAGAGCAGATGATGTCGGACGTGTGGAAGTCAGCCATCTGTATCTAATAGAGCAGATGCAGCATGACGTGTGGAAGTCAGCCATCTGTACCTAATAGAGCAGATGTAGTCTGACGTGTGGAAGTCATCCATCTGTACCTAATAGAGCAGATGTAGTCTGACGTGTGGAAGTCAGCCATCTGTACCTAATAGAGCAGATGTAGTCTGAAGTGGGGAAGTCAGCCATCTGTACCTAATAGAGCAGATGAGGTCTGACGTGTCTAGTCAGCCGTCTGTATCTAATAGAGCAGATGTAGTCTGACGTGTGGAAGTCAGCCATCTGTACCTAATAGAGCAGAATGTAGTCTGACGTGTGGAAGTCAGCCGTCTGTATCTAATAGAGCAGGATGTAGTCTGATGTGTGGAAGTCAGCCATCTGTACCTAATAGAGCAGATGTAGTCTGACGTGTGGAAGTCAGCCATCTGTACCTAAGTAGAGCAGATGTAGTCTGACGTGGGGAAGTCAGCTGTCTGTATCTAATAGAGGCAGATGTAGTCTGACGTGGAGAAGTCATCCATCTGTACCTAATAGAGCAGATGTAGTCTGACGTGTCTAAGTCAGCCGTCTGTATCTAATAGAGCAGATGTAGTCTGACGTGTGGAAGTCAGCCATCTGTACCTATTAGAGCAGATGTAGTCTGACGTGTGGAAGTCAGCCATCTGTACCTAATAGAGCAGATGTAGTCTGACGTGTGGAAGTCAGCCGTCTGTATCTAATAGAGCAGATGTAGTCTGATGTGTGGAAGTCAGCTTTCTGTACCTAATAGAGCAGATGTAGTCTGACGTGTGGAAGTCAGCCATCTGTACCTAATAGAGCAGATGTAGTCTGACGTGTGGAAGTCAGCCGTCTGTATCTAATAGAGCAGATGTAGTCTGACGTGTGGAAGTCATCCATCTGTACCTAATAGAGCAGATATAGTCTGACGTGTGGAAGTCATCCATCTGTACCTAATAGAGCAGATGTAGTCTGACGTGTGGAAGTCATCCATCTGTACCTAATAGAGCAGATGTAGTCTGACGTGTGTAAGTCAGCCGTCTGTACCTAATAGAGCAGTTGTAGTCTGACGTGTGAAGTCAGCCATCTGTACCTAATAGAGCAGATGTAGTCTGAAGTGGGGAAGTCAGCCATCTGTACCTAATAGAGCAGATGTAGTCTGACGTGTGGAAGTCAGCCATCTGTACCTAATAGAGCAGATGTAGTCTGACGTGTGGAAGTCATCCATCTGTACCTAATAGAGCAGATGTAGTCTGACGTGTGTAAGTCAGCCGTCTGTACCTAATAGAGCAGTTGTAGTCTGACGTGTGGAAGTCAGCCGTCTGTACCTAATAGAGCAGATGTAGTCTGACGTGTGGAAGTCAGCCATCTGTACCTAATAGAGCAGATGTAGTCTGACGTGTGGAAGTCAGCCGTCTGTACCTAATAGAGCAGATGTAGTCTGACGTGTGGAAGTCATCCATCTGTACCTATTAGAGCAGATGTAGTCTGACGTGTGGAAGTCAGCCATCTGTACCTAATAGAGCAGATGTAGTCTGATGTGTGGAAGTCAGCCATCTGTACCTAATAGAGCAGATGTAGTCTGACGTGTGGAAGTCATGCATCTGTACCTAATAGAGCAGATGTAGTCTGACGTGTGTAAGTCAGCCGTTTGTACCTAATAGAGCAGATGTAGTCTGACGTATGGAAGTCAGCCATCTGTACCTATTAGAGCAGTTGTAGTCAGACGTGTGGAAGTCAGCCGTCTGTACCTAATAGAGCAGATGTAGTCTGACGTGTGGAAGTCAGCCATCTGTACCTAATAGAGCAGATGCAGCCTGACGTGTGGAAGTCAGCCATCTGTACCTAATAGAGCAGATGTAGTCTGAAGTGGGGAAGTCAGCCATCTGTACCTAATAGAGCAGATGAGGTCTGACGTGTGGAAGTCAGCCATCTGTACCTAATAGAGCAGATGCAGCATGACGTGTGGAAGTCAGCCATCTGTACCTAATAGAGCAGATGTAGTCTGACGTGTGGAAGTCATCCATCTGTACCTAATAGAGCAGATGTAGTCTGACGTGTGGAAGTCATCCATCTGTACCTAATAGAGCAGATGTAGTCTGAAGTGGGGAAGTCAGCCATCTGTACCTAATAGAGCAGATGAGGTCTGACGTGTCTAAGTCAGCCGTCTGTATCTAATAGAGCAGATGTAGTCTGACGTGTGGAAGTCAGCCATCTGTACCTAATAGAGCAGATGTAGTCTGACGTGTGGAAGTCAGCCGTCTGTATCTAATAGAGCAGATGTAGTCTGATGTGTGGAAGTCAGCCATCTGTACCTAATAGAGCAGATGTAGTCTGACGTGTGGAAGTCAGCCATCTGTACCTAATAGAGCAGATGTAGTCTGACGTGTGGAAGTCAGCCGTCTGTACCTAATAGAGCAGATGTAGTCTGACGTGTTGAAGTCAGCCATCTGTATCTAATAGAGCAGATGTAGTCTGACGTGTGGAAGTCAGCCATCTGTATCTAATAGAGTAGATGTAGTCTGACGTGTGGAAGTCAGCCGTCTGTACCTAATAGAGCAGATGTAGTCTGACGTGTGGAAGTCAGCCATCTGTATCTAATAGAGCAGATGTAGTCTGACGTGTGG
The DNA here is from genome assembly GCF_016432855.1 of Salvelinus namaycush. Taxonomy (NCBI): domain Eukaryota; kingdom Metazoa; phylum Chordata; class Actinopteri; order Salmoniformes; family Salmonidae; genus Salvelinus; species Salvelinus namaycush. Next base: position 76,918,801 of record NC_052308.1, on the reverse strand, counting down.
AAGTCAGCCATCTGTACCTAATAGAGCAGATGCAGCCTGACGTGTGGAAGTCAGCCATCTGTACCTAATAGAGCAGATGTAGTCTGACGTGTGGAAGTCATCCATCTGTACCTAATAGAGCAGATGTAGTCTGACGTGTCTAAGTCAGCCGTCTGTATCTAATAGAGCAGATGTAGTCTGACGTGTGGAAGTCAGCCATCTGTACCTATTAGAGCAGATGTAGTCTGACGTGTGGAAGTCAGCCATCTGTACCTAATAGAGCAGATGTAGTCTGACGTGTGGAAGTCAGCCGTCTGTATCTAATAGAGCAGATGTAGTCTGATGTGTGGAAGTCAGCTTTCTGTACCTAATAGAGCAGATGTAGTCTGACGTGTGGAAGTCAGCCATCTGTACCTAATAGAGCAGATGTAGTCTGACGTGTGGAAGTCAGCCGTCTGTATCTAATAGAGCAGATGTAGTCTGACGTGTGGAAGTCATCCATCTGTACCTAATAGAGCAGATATAGTCTGACGTGTGGAAGTCATCCATCTGTACCTAATAGAGCAGATGTAGTCTGACGTGTGGAAGTCATCCATCTGTACCTAATAGAGCAGATGTAGTCTGACGTGTGTAAGTCAGCCGTCTGTACCTAATAGAGCAGTTGTAGTCTGACGTGTGGAAGTCAGCCGTCTGTACCTAATAGAGCAGATGTAGTCTGACGTGTGGAAGTCAGCCATCTGTACCTAATAGAGCAGATGTAGTCTGACGTGTGGAAGTCAGCCGTCTGTACCTAATAGAGCAGATGTAGTCTGACGTGTGGAAGTCATCCATCTGTACCTAATAGAGCAGATGTAGTCTGATGTGTGGAAGTCAGCCATCTGTACCTAATAGAGCAGATGTAGTCTGACGTGTGGAAGTCATGCATCTGTACCTAATAGAGCAGATGTAGTCTGACGTGTGTAAGTCAGCCGTTTGTACCTAATAGAGCAGATGTAGTCTGACGTATGGAAGTCAGCCATCTGTACCTATTAGAGCAGTTGTAGTCAGACGTGTGGAAGTCAGCCGTCTGTACCTAATAGAGCAGATGTAGTCTGACGTGTGGAAGTCATCCATCTGTACCTAATAGAGCAGATGTAGTCTGACGTGTGTAAGTCAGCCGTCTGTACCTAATAGAGCAGTTGTAGTCTGACGTGTGGAAGTCAGCCGTCTGTACCTAATAGAGCAGATGTAGTCTGACGTGTGGAAGTCAGCCATCTGTACCTAATAGAGCAGATGTAGTCTGACGTGTGGAAGTCAGCCGTCTGTACCTAATAGAGCAGATGTAGTCTGACGTGTGGAAGTCAGCCATCTGTACCTAATAGAGCAGATGTAGTCTGATGTGTGGAAGTCAGCCATCTGTACCTAATAGAGCAGATGTAGTCTGACGTGTGGAAGTCATGCATCTGTACCTAATAGAGCAGATGTAGTCTGACGTGTGTAAGTCAGCCGTTTGTACCTAATAGAGCAGATGTAGTCTGACGTATGGAAGTCAGCCATCTGTACCTATTAGAGCAGTTGTAGTCAGACGTGTGGAAGTCAGCCGTCTGTACCTAATAGAGCAGATGTAGTCTGACGTGTGGAAGTCAGCCATCTGTACCTAATAGAGCAGATGTAGTCTGACGTGTGGAAGTCAGCCGTCTGTACCTAATAGAGCAGATGTAGTCTGACGTGTTGAAGTCAGCCATCTGTATCTAATAGAGCAGATGTAGTCTGACGTGTGGAAGTCAGCCATCTGTATCTAATAGAGTAGATGTAGTCTGACGTGTGGAAGTCAGCCGTCTGTACCTAATAGAGCAGATGTAGTCTGACGTGTGGAAGTCAGCCATCTGTATCTAATAGAGCAGATGTAGTCTGACGTGTGGAAGTCAGCCATCTGTACCTAATAGAGCAGATGCAGCCTGACGTGTGGAAGTCAGCCATCTGTACCTAATAGAGCAGATGCAGCCTGACGTGTGGAAGTCAGCCATCTGTACCTAATAGAGCAGATGTAGTCTGAAGTGGGGAAGTCAGCCATCTGTACCTAATAGAGCAGATGAGGTCTGACGTGTGGAAGTCAGACATCTGTACCTAATAGAGCAGATGCAGCATGACGTGTGGAAGTCAGCCATCTGTACCTAATAGAGCAGATGTAGTCTGACGTGTGGAAGTCATCCATCTGTACCTAATAGAGCAGATGTAGTCTGACGTGTGTAAGTCAGCCGTCTGTACCTAATAGAGCAGGTGTAGTCTGACGTATGGAAGTCAGCCATCTGTACCTATTAAAGCAGTTGTAGTCTGACGTGTGGAAGTCAGCCGTCTGTACCTAATAGAGCAGATGTAGTCTGACGTGTGGAAGTCAGCCATCTGTACCTAATAGAGCAGATGTAGTCTGACGTGTGGAAGTCAGCCGTCTGTACCTAATAGAGCAGATGTAGTCTGACGTGTTGAAGTCAGTCATCTGTATCTAATAGAGCAGATGTAGTCTGACGTGTGGAAGTCAGCCATCTGTATCTAATAGAGTAGATGTAGTCTGACGTGTGGAAGTCAGCCGTCTGTACCTAATAGAGCAGATGTAGTCTGACGTGTGGAAGTCATGCATCTGTACCTAATAGAGCAGATGTAGTCTGACGTGTGTAAGTCAGCCGTTTGTACCTAATAGAGCAGATGTAGTCTGACGTATGGAAGTCAGCCATCTGTACCTATTAGAGCAGTTGTAGTCAGACGTGTGGAAGTCAGCCGTCTGTACCTAATAGAGCAGATGTAGTCTGACGTGTGGAAGTCAGCCATCTGTACCTAATAGAGCAGATGTAGTCTGACGTGTGGAAGTCAGCCGTCTGTACCTAATAGAGCAGATGTAGTCTGACGTGTTGAAGTCAGCCATCTGTATCTAATAGAGCAGATGTAGTCTGACGTGTGGAAGTCAGCCATCTGTATCTAATAGAGTAGATGTAGTCTGACGTGTGGAAGTCAGCCGTCTGTACCTAATAGAGCAGATGTAGTCTGACGTGTGGAAGTCAGCCATCTGTATCTAATAGAGCAGATGTAGTCTGACGTGTGGAAGTCAGCCATCTGTACCTAATAGAGCAGATGCAGCCTGACGTGTGGAAGTCAGCCATCTGTACCTAATAGAGCAGATGCAGCCTGACGTGTGGAAGTCAGCCATCTGTACCTAATAGAGCAGATGTAGTCTGAAGTGGGGAAGTCAGCCATCTGTACCTAATAGAGCAGATGAGGTCTGACGTGTGGAAGTCAGACATCTGTACCTAATAGAGCAGATGCAGCATGACGTGTGGAAGTCAGCCATCTGTACCTAATAGAGCAGATGTAGTCTGACGTGTGGAAGTCATCCATCTGTACCTAATAGAGCAGATGTAGTCTGACGTGTGTAAGTCAGCCGTCTGTACCTAATAGAGCAGGTGTAGTCTGACGTATGGAAGTCAGCCATCTGTACCTATTAAAGCAGTTGTAGTCTGACGTGTGGAAGTCAGCCGTCTGTACCTAATAGAGCAGATGTAGTCTGACGTGTGGAAGTCAGCCATCTGTACCTAATAGAGCAGATGTAGTCTGACGTGTGGAAGTCAGCCGTCTGTACCTAACAGAGCAGATGTAGTCTGACGTGTTGAAGTCAGCCATCTGTATCTAATAGAGCAGATGTAGTCTGACGTGTGGAAGTCAGCCATCTGTATCTAATAGAGTAGATGTAGTCTGACGTGTGGAAGTCAGCCGTCTGTACCTAATAGAGCAGATGTAGTCTGACGTGTGGAAGTCAGCCATCTGTATCTAATAGAGCAGATGTAGTCTGACGTGTGGAAATCAGCCATCTGTACCTAATAGAGCAGATGCAGCCTGACGTGTGGAAGTCAGCCATCTGTACCTAATAGAGCAGATGCAGCCTGACGTGTGGAAGTCAGCCATCTGTACCTAATAGAGCAGATGTAGTCTGAAGTGGGGAAGTCAGCCATCTGTACCTAATAGAGCAGATGAGGTCTGACGTGTGGAAGTCAGCCATCTGTACCTAATAGAGCAGATGCAGCATGACGTGTGGAAGTCAGCCATCTGTACCTAATAGAGCAGATGTAGTCTGACGTGTGGAAGTCAGGCCATCTGTACCTAATAGAGCAGAATGTAGTCTGACGTGTGGAAGTCAGCCGTCTGTACCTAATAGAGCAGATGTAGTCTGACGTGTTGAAGTCAGCCATCTGTATCTAATAGAGCAGATGTAGTCTGACGTGTGGAAGTCAGCCATCTGTATCTAATAGAGTAGATGTAGTCTGACGTGTGGAAGTCAGCCGTCTGTACCTAATAGAGCAGATGTAGTCTGACGTGTGGAAGTCAGCCATCTGTACCTATCAGATGTAGTCTGAAGTGGGGAAGTCAGCCATCTGTACCTAATAGAGCAGATGAGGTCTGACGTGTGGAAGTCAGACATCTGTACCTAATAGAGCAGATGCAGCATGACGTGTGGAAGTCAGCCATCTGTACCTAATAGAGCAGATGTAGTCTGACGTGTGGAAGTCATCCATCTGTACCTAATAGAGCAGATGTAGTCTGACGTGTGTAAGTCAGCCGTCTGTACCTAATAGAGCAGGTGTAGTCTGACGTATGGAAGTCAGCCATCTGTACCTATTAAAGCAGTTGTAGTCTGACGTGTGGAAGTCAGCCGTCTGTACCTAATAGAGCAGATGTAGTCTGACGTGTGGAAGTCAGCCATCTGTACCTAATAGAGCAGATGTAGTCTGACGTGTGGAAGTCAGCCGTCTGTACCTAACAGAGCAGATGTAGTCTGACGTGTTGAAGTCAGCCATCTGTATCTAATAGAGCAGATGTAGTCTGACGTGTGGAAGTCAGCCATCTGTATCTAATAGAGTAGATGTAGTCTGACGTGTGGAAGTCAGCCGTCTGTACCTAATAGAGCAGATGTAGTCTGACGTGTGGAAGTCAGCCATCTGTATCTAATAGAGCAGATGTAGTCTGACGTGTGGAAATCAGCCATCTGTACCTAATAGAGCAGATGCAGCCTGACGTGTGGAAGTCAGCCATCTGTACCTAATAGAGCAGATGCAGCCTGACGTGTGGAAGTCAGCCATCTGTACCTAATAGAGCAGATGTAGTCTGAAGTGGGGAAGTCAGCCATCTGTACCTAATAGAGCAGATGAGGTCTGACGTGTGGAAGTCAGCCATCTGTACCTAATAGAGCAGATGCAGCATGACGTGTGGAAGTCAGCCATCTGTACCTAATAGAGCAGATGTAGTCTGACGTGTGGAAGTCAGCCATCTGTACCTAATAGAGCAGATGTAGTCTGACGTGTGGAAGTCAGCCGTCTGTACCTAATAGAGCAGATGTAGTCTGACGTGTTGAAGTCAGCCATCTGTATCTAATAGAGCAGATGTAGTCTGACGTGTGGAAGTCAGCCATCTGTATCTAATAGAGTAGATGTAGTCTGACGTGTGGAAGTCAGCCGTCTGTACCTAATAGAGCAGATGTAGTCTGACGTGTGGAAGTCAGCCATCTGTATCTAATAGAGCAGATGTAGTCTGACGTGTGGAAGTCAGCCATCTGTACCTAATAGAGCAGATGCAGCCTGACGTGTGGAAGTCAGCCATCTGTACCTAATAGAGCAGATGCAGCCTGACGTGTGGAAGTCAGCCATCTGTACCTAATAGAGCAGATGTAGTCTGAAGTGGGGAAGTCAGCCATCTGTACCTAATAGAGCAGATGAGGTCTGACGTGTGGAAGTCAGACATCTGTACCTAATAGAGCAGATGCAGCATGACGTGTGGAAGTCAGCCATCTGTACCTAATAGAGCAGATGTAGTCTGACGTGTGGAAGTCATCCATCTGTACCTAATAGAGCAGATGTAGTCTGACGTGTGTAAGTCAGCCGTCTGTACCTAATAGAGCAGGTGTAGTCTGACGTATGGAAGTCAGCCATCTGTACCTATTAAAGCAGTTGTAGTCTGACGTGTGGAAGTCAGCCGTCTGTACCTAATAGAGCAGATGTAGTCTGACGTGTGGAAGTCAGCCATCTGTACCTAATAGAGCAGATGTAGTCTGACGTGTGGAAGTCAGCCGTCTGTACCTAACAGAGCAGATGTAGTCTGACGTGTTGAAGTCAGCCATCTGTATCTAATAGAGCAGATGTAGTCTGACGTGTGGAAGTCAGCCATCTGTATCTAATAGAGTAGATGTAGTCTGACGTGTGGAAGTCAGCCGTCTGTACCTAATAGAGCAGATGTAGTCTGACGTGTGGAAGTCAGCCATCTGTATCTAATAGAGCAGATGTAGTCTGACGTGTGGAAATCAGCCATCTGTACCTAATAGAGCAGATGCAGCCTGACGTGTGGAAGTCAGCCATCTGTACCTAATAGAGCAGATGCAGCCTGACGTGTGGAAGTCAGCCATCTGTACCTAATAGAGCAGATGTAGTCTGAAGTGGGGAAGTCAGCCATCTGTACCTAATAGAGCAGATGAGGTCTGACGTGTGGAAGTCAGCCATCTGTACCTAATAGAGCAGATGCAGCATGACGTGTGGAAGTCAGCCATCTGTACCTAATAGAGCAGATGTAGTCTGACGTGTGGAAGTCATCCATCTGTACCTAATAGAGCAGATGTAGTCTGACGTGTGGAAGTCATCCATCTGTACCTAATAGAGCAGATGTAGTCTGAAGTGGGGAAGTCAGCCATCTGTACCTAATAGAGCAGATGAGGTCTGACGTGTCTAAGTCAGCCGTCTGTATCTAATAGAGCAGATGTAGTCTGACGTGTGGAAGTCAGCCATCTGTACCTATTAGAGCAGATGTAGTCAGACGTGTGGAAGTCAGCCATCTGTACCTAATAGAGCAGATGTAGTCTGACGTGTGGAAGTCAGCCGTCTGTATCTAATAGAGCAGATGTAGTCTGATGTGTGGAAGTCAGCCATCTGTACCTAATAGAGCAGATGTAGTCTGACGTGTGGAAGTCAGCCATCTGTACCTAATAGAGCAGATGTAGTCTGACGTGTGGAAGTCAGCTGTCTGTATCTAATAGAGCAGATGTAGTCTGACGTGTGGAAGTCATCCATCTGTACCTAATAGAGCAGATGTAGTCTGACGTGTCTAAGTCAGCCGTCTGTATCTAATAGAGCAGATGTAGTCTGACGTGTGGAAGTCAGCCATCTGTACCTATTAGAGCAGATGTAGTCTGACGTGTGGAAGTCAGCCATCTGTACCTAATAGAGCAGATGTAGTCTGACGTGTGGAAGTCAGCCGTCTGTATCTAATAGAGCAGATGTAGTCTGATGTGTGGAAGTCAGCCGTCTGTACCTAATAGAGCAGATGTAGTCTGACGTGTGGAAGTCAGCCATCTGTATCTAATAGAGCAGATGTAGTCTGACGTGTGGAAGTCAGCCATCTGTACCTAATAGAGCAGATGCAGCAAGACGTGTGGAAGTCAGCCATCTGTACCTAATAGAGCAGATGCAGCCTGACGTGTGGAAGTCAGCCATCTGTACCTAATAGAGCAGATATAGTCTGAAGTGGGGAAGTCAGCCATCTGTACCTAATAGAGCAGATGAGGTCTGACGTGTGGAAGTCAGACATCTGTACCTAATAGAGCAGATGCAGCATGACGTGTGGAAGTCAGCCATCTGTACCTAATAGAGCAGATGTAGTCTGACGTGTGGAAGTCATCCATCTGTACCTAATAGAGCAGATGTAGTCTGACGTGTGGAAGTCATTCATCTGTACCTAATAGAGCAGATGTAGTCTGAAGTGGGGAAGTCAGCCATCTGTACCTAATAGAGCAGATGAGGTCTGACGTGTCTAAGTCAGCCGTCTGTATCTAATAGAGCAGATGTAGTCTGACGTGTGGAAGTCAGCCATCTGTACCTATTAGAGCAGATGTAGTCAGACGTGTGGAAGTCAGCCATCTGTACCTAATAGAGCAGATGTAGTCTGACGTGTGGAAGTCAGCCGTCTGTATCTAATAGAGCAGATGTAGTCTGATGTGTGGAAGTCAGCCATCTGTACCTAATAGAGCAGATGTAGTCTGACGTGTGGAAGTCAGCCATCTGTACCTAATAGAGCAGATGCAGCCTGACGTGTGGAAGTCAGCCATCTGTACCTAATAGAGCAGATGCAGCCTGACGTGTGGAAGTCAGCCATCTGTACCTAATAGAGCAGATGTAGTCTGAAGTGTGGAAGTCAGCCATCTGTACCTAATAGAGCAGATGAGGTCTGACGTGTGGAAGTCAGACATCTGTACCTAATAGAGCAGATGCAGCATGACGTGTGGAAGTCAGCCATCTGTACCTAATAGAGCAGATGTAGTCTGATGTGTGGAAGTCATCCATCTGTACCTAATAGAGCAGATGTAGTCTGACGTGTGGAAGTCATTCATCTGTACCTAATAGAGCAGATGTAGTCTGAAGTGGGGAAGTCAGCCATCTGTACCTAATAGAGCAGATGAGGTCTGACGTGTCTAAGTCAGCCGTCTGTATCTAATAGAGCAGATGTAGTCTGACGTGTGGAAGTCAGCCATCTGTACCTATTAGAGCAGATGTAGTCAGACGTGTGGAAGTCAGCCATCTGTACCTAATAGAGCAGATGTAGTCTGACGTGTGGAAGTCAGCCGTCTGTATCTAATAGAGCAGATGTAGTCTGATGTGTGGAAGTCAGCCATCTGTACCTAATAGAGCAGATGTAGTCTGACGTGTGGAAGTCAGCCATCTGTACCTAATAGAGCAGATGTAGTCTGACGTGTGGAAGTCAGCTGTCTGTATCTAATAGAGCAGATGTAGTCTGACGTGTGGAAGTCAGCCATCTGTACCTAATAGAGCAGATGAGGTCTGACGTGTCTAAGTCAGCCGTCTGTATCTAATAGAGCAGATGTAGTCTGACGTGTGGAAGTCAGCCATCTGTACCTATTAGAGCAGATGTAGTCAGACGTGTGGAAGTCAGCCATCTGTACCTAATAGAGCAGATGTAGTCTGACGTGTGGAAGTCAGCCGTCTGTACCTATTAGAGCAGATGTAGTCAGACGTGTGGAAGTCAGCCATCTGTACCTAATAGAGCAGATGTAGTCTGACGTGTGGAAGTCAGCCATCTGTACCTAATAGAGCAGATGTAGTCTGATGTGTGCAAGTCAGCCATCTGTACCTAATAGAGCAGATGCAGCCTGACGTGTGGAAGTCAGCCATCTGTACCTAATAGAGCAGATGTAGTCTGAAGTGTGGAAGTCAGCCATCTGTACCTAATAGAGCAGATGAGGTCTGACGTGTGGAAGTCAGACATCTGTACCTAATAGAGCAGATGTAGTCTGACGTGTGGAAGTCATCCATCTGTACCTAATAGAGCAGATGTAGTCTGACGTGTGGAAGTCATCCATCTGTACCTAATAGAGCAGATGTAGTCTGACGTGTGTAAGTCAGCCGTCTGTACCTAATAGAGCAGATGTAGTCTGACGTGTGGAAGTCAGCCATCTGTACCTAATAGAGCAGATGTAGTCTGACGTATGGAAGTCAGCCATCTGTACCTATTAGAGCTGTTGTAGTCTGACGTGTGGAAGTCAGCTGTCTGTACCTAATAGAGCAGATGTAGTCTGACGTGTGGAAGTCAGCCATCTGTACCTAATAGAGCAGATGTAGTCTGACGTGTGGAAGTCAGCCGTCTGTACCTAATAGAGCAGATGTAGTCTGACGTGTGGAAGTCATCCATCTGTACCTATTAGAGCAGATGTAGTCTGACGTGTGGAAGTCAGCCATCTGTACCTAATAGAGCAGATGTAGTCTGACGTGTGGAAGTCATCCATCTGTACCTATTAGAACAGATGTAGTCTGACGTGTGGAAGTCAGCCATCTGTACCTAATAGAGAGATGTAGTCTGACGTGTGGAAGTCAGCCATCTGTACCTAATAGAGCAGATGTAGTCTGACGTGTGGAAGTCAGCCATCTGTATCTAATAGAGCAGATGTAGTCTGACGTGTGGAAGTCAACCATCTGTATCTAATAGAGTAGATGTAGTCTGACGTGTGGAAGTCAGCCATCTGTACCTAATAGAGCAGATGTAGTCTGACGTGTGGAAGTCAGCCATCTGTATCTAATAGAGCAGATGTAGTCTGACGTGTGGAAGTCAGCCATCTGTACCTAATAGAGCAGATGCAGCCTGACGTGTGGAAGTCAGCCATCTGTACCTAATAGAGCAGATGCAGCCTGACGTGTGGAAGTCAGCCATCTGTACCTAATAGAGCAGATGTAGTCTGACGTGTAGAAGTCAGCTGTCTGGCAGGAGAGACTCATTGGGAGGGAGAAGTTCTGACTGAATGGACATTTGAGAACTAGAACGGTACATTTACTGTGTTCTTTTTTAATTGACCAATGACAAGTGGCCGCCACTGGTCCCCCCCAAAAAAAATTCATCACCTGAACAGTGGCCAAAACTCTCTCTCTGTCTTACTACAGTATGTGTAGCCTCTGTATCTGATGCTGTCTGGCCAAAACTCTCTCTCTGTCTTACTACAGTATGTGTAGCCTGTGTATCTGATGATGTCTGGCCAAAACTTTCTCTCTGTCTTACTACAGTATGTGTAGCCTCTGTATCTGATGCTACCTGGCCAAAACTCTCTCTCTGTCTTACTACAGTATGTGTAGCCTCTGTATCTGATGCTGTCTGGCCAAAACTCTCTCTCTGTCTTACTACAGTATGTGTAGCCTCTGTATCTGATGCTGTCTGGCCAAAACTCTCTCTCTGTCTTACTACAGTATGTGTAGCCTCTGTATCTGATGCTGTCTGGCCAAAACTAAAAAGAGTACGTCTTTTCAGAAAAATGGTCTACACACTCTGTGACATAGGAGCGTTGTTTCGCTCGCTTGGACGCTTTATCTAAGATAGATTTTCTGTTGACCCGCTTCTTTCTCAAATTAAAATACACATTTTGGACGGGCAAGGAGGAACGGTAGGGCGGACCAGGCCCCCTAAGGCAAGCCCGTAACGCCGGCCCTGCCTTTTATTGACACCTGTGGTGCATATGTACAGTAACGTACAGTAATGGACAGTTAAGGCAGAACATTATTCAAGTTTGTTGAACTGGAATTCATGGGCATCTCTGCTGAAACCAACAAAGTCATAGAGAAAGTCCTGTACAGGGAAGAAATTCCATCTACTTTCACACCTGTTCATAATGAAATCAGAGATAGAGCGCCCTCTACAGGTCAGATGACAGAAACACATTCACAGACGCACTACGGCAGATATACTGTGCCGGAATCCTACTACCCAATCACATACATATCACTACACATCCAGATGGGAGGATGCTGTCTAGAGAGGAGAGCCACAGTCATTCTACCACTGGAGGGCGATCTCCCTCCATATCAGACTTTGTGTCTCGTGACACAACCTGACTACATGGGAGAATCTCAATTGGTAACGCCCTTGTGTCCTCTCCTCGTCTCCTTCTCAAAACCCATTGGAGGAGAAGGTCAGAGGGGAGGGACTTCCCAATGGCTCCTGACAGATGAATGTAACTCTTCACCTAGTACAACCAAAGACTGAATCCTAGCAATTATGGGTGACATTTTCCAGGTGCAAAACTGTTCATAACGTTCACAATGTTGCTGTGAAGTGACTTCATGCAATGACATGACTTTGACTTTTGATTTTACTGCAGAAACAGAAAGTGACTATGGGCACCATTTTTGTGGTGCAAAAGAGCACAGATCTGTGTAAAAAAAAGTTTATATATATTTTATTTTTTTGCTATTTTATGTGTGAGTAACAATGCAACAAACTTGAAGAAGGACAAAGCAAGATATTCTGACAAAAATGGCTATAAATAAGGAAATAATACATTTGTCAACAAACAAAACAGGTTTGGGGGTTAGTGAATAGGATGAATTTTAAATTACGCCTCTTCTTTCTCTCCTCTTTTACCTCCTTTCTCACTCATCCATATTCCTCTCTTCTTCTCTACATTTTCCTCCCCTTTAGGCCTCCTATTCCTCTGGTGATTTAATCATTGAGTGCATTTGATGTCCTCTTTTATCATATCATCTGAACCTATTATTAAACTGAACTGTTTATTGAAGTAAGTTTCTTACCCTTCTGGTGAAGTTAGTAAGGTTAGTTTTTCTCAGAGTTGTGGTTTCATCTCTGCCATGCTGTTACTGAGAGAACAGGAAGTAGCTACGTGACTGTGTCAGCAACACATTTGTGAAAAAAGGAAAAGCCTCTTTGTACATCCTGTTCTTTTGGTATCTGTCAAGGACGCGTCTTACTTTTCCCCCAACGCAGTTAAGCCAAAACCACACATCATTATTCAGAGGGGCGTTCTACTAGGCTCCCATTGGCTAGCTAGCGTTGTCACACTCACTGTCGATCAGCGCAGATCCAGTGACCTTCCAAGGTAAGGATGGAAAGTGTCATTTAACAATTAGCTGCCTACCGTAATGCAGGCCTGTTATTATCATATTTGGTAACATTTGCCCATGTATTTAATTTTAGAGTTTGAATGAGATGTAAAAATGTCACAGAGAACTCTGTTGAATTCCCTCAATTGAAGGTCAGCTAAGTTAACCTAGGCTACTTAATGTCACTAGCTCGGTATTTGAAGTTGTCATATTATCATTAGTAGTGTCACGGGCGTCGTAAGAAGTGGACCAAAGTGCAGCGTGGTGAGCGTACATATTCCTTTTATTTATTGAAAATGTCACCAACAAAACAAAGAAACGACCGTGAAGCTTAACATAGGCTATAATGCCTCTAACAAAGTCAACTACCCACACTGAAAGGAGGGAAAAAGGGCTACCTAAGTATGATCCCCAATCAGAGACAACGATAGACAGCTGTCCCTGATTGAGAACCATACCCGGCCAAAACATAGAAATAAAGAAACATAGAAAACAAAACATAGAATGCCCACCCCACATCACACCCTGACCTAACCAAATAGAGAAATAAAACAGCTCTCTAAGTTCAGGGCGTGACAAGTAGTCTATTATCAGGTAAAAGCATATGCTTATTATTCAGAATTTCTCAAATATTTATTATAATCATTCAGTCGAATACGCTATTCTACAGCCATTGAATCTGTCTTTGAGTGTTAAGGGACGTTAATGGCTAGCTCAGTCCACGACATTATGTTATTATATTTTTCAATCTTGAAATACAAGGGAAAATGTTATTAATCAGTGACTGAAATTTCGCACTCCGTGATATTCACTTCCGGACTTGGAGACTTGGAGAACGCTCAAAGTTTTGTAGAACGCCCCTCTGAATAACGGGCCGTGGTTTTGGCTTAACTGCGTTGGGGAAAAGAAAGACGCGTCAAGGACACAGCTGTGTCCCTGATGTGAAGAGAACAGAAGCTAGCTTGAGCAGCAGTGCCTAGATATCAGAAGAAAGGAGTAACAAAACTGGTGTTATCACTTTTTTGCACACTATGTTCCCACCAGGTTCTCACACATCTGCTAAATGTCACGTAGAACAAAGAGTTTGTACATTGCTATAAAAGCTGAGACGTAACTCTTGTTCGTTGGGCTCTTTAACTCTGCACCATTGAGTGATTGCTAACTGCTCCAGAATTGCATTTCTTAGAATAAAATTGTTGTTTGAAGAATCTACAGTCTCTTCTTTTTGGTTAGAATTTCCACGACAATTGTTGGTGACGAGGATGGCAAACTCCATTTGCTGATCGTTGCCGGTAACACCGAGGTTAACTGCACACAGGGGCTGCATTAGACGTGGCTCAGGGACCCACACTCCGCCTGAGTGGAGCAGAAGGGACTCACCTTGGACCCGTCAGGGAGCATTAGTGGACGGATACGCCATCCCGAACAATAAAATGAAGGGTGAGACTGACTTTTTTAACCTGTCTAGCACCGGGGTTCCGCTAGCGGAACACCTCCCACATTCCACTGAAAAGGCAAAGCGCGAAATTCAAAAAATATTTTTTAGAAATATTTAACTTTCACACATTAACAAGTCCAATACAGCAAATGAAAGATACACATCTTGTGAATCCAGTCAACATGTCCGATTTTTAAAAGTTTTACAGCGAAAACACCACGTATATTTATGTTAGCTCACCACCAATTACAAAAAAGCACAGACATTTTTCACAGCACAGGTAGCTTGCACATAACCAACCAAACTAACCAAGAACCAACCAAACTAACCAAGAAACAACTTCATCAGATGACAGTCTTATAACATGTTATACAATAAATCTATGTTTTGTTCGAAAAATTTGCATATTTGAGGTATAAATCAGTTTTACATTGCAGCTACCATCACAGCTACCATCAGAAATAGCACCGAAGCAGCCAGAGTAATTACAGAGACCAACGTGAAATACCTAAATACTCATCATAAAACATTTCTGAAAAATGCATGGTGTACAGCAAATGAAAGACAAACATCTTGTGAATCCAGCCAATATTTCCGATTTTTTAAGTGTTTTGCAGCGAAAACACAATATAGCATTATATTAGCTTACTACAATAGCCTACCACACAACCGCATTCATTCATTCAAGGCACGTTAGCGATAGCAATAGGCACGTTAGCGATAGCGAATAAACCAGCAAAAGATATACATTTTTTTACTAACCTTCATAAACTTCATCAGATGACAGTCCTATAACATCATATTACACAATACATATATGGTTTGTTCGAAAATTTGCATATTTAGAGCTGAAATCCGTGGTTATACATTGTGAAAACGTAGCATCTTTTTCCCAGAATGTCCGGATATATTTCTGACACTCACCTATTCTGACCAAATAACTATTCATAAACTTTACTAAAAAATACATGTTGTATAGGAAATGATAGATACACTAGTTCTTAATGCAATCGCCGTGTTAGAATTCTAAAAATAACTTCATTACGACATGCAGCTTACGTTATAGCGAAAGAGCGCCCAAAATCTGGGCGCAAACTAAAAGTAAACATGTTCGACAGATATATGAAATAACATCATAAATGGGTCCTGCTTTTGATGATCTTCCATCAGAATGTTGTACAAGGGGTCCTTTGTCCAGAACAATCATTGTTTGGTTTTAGAATGGCCTTTTTCCCTCTCGAATGAGCAAGCAAAACTAGCCAAGTGGCGCTAAGCTGTCCATCGTCACCAAACGCAAAGAACGCAACACGCCTAAACTCCCGGAAAAATTTCAATAATCGGATAAAACTATATTGAAAAAACATACTTTACGATGATATTATCACATTTATCAAATAAAAGCAAAGCCGGAGATATTAGACGTCTATAGCGAATGCTTTTCAGAAGCCAATACTGATGACCTTTATGCGCTTCCTGAACAAAAGAATTCGGGGGTCATGTCATTCCAAGCTCTCTCTTTTGACCATAGAAATACCTAGAAACCCCATTTCACCTCTCACAGCCTATTGACATCTAGTGGAAGGCGTATGAAGTGCATGTATAGTCATAAATGTCAAGCAAAATGATAGGGAGGCCCTGGAACAGAGCCTCGATTTCAGATTTTTCATTTTCTGACAGGAAGTTTGCTGAAAAATGAGTTCTGTTTTACTCACAGATATAATTCAAACGGTTTTAGAAACTTGAGAGTGTTTTCTATCCAATAGTAATAATAATATGCATATTGTACGAGCAAGAATAGAGTACGAGGCCGTTTAAATTGGGCACGATTTTTCCCCAAACTGAAAATAGCGCCCTCTATCCTCAACAGGTTTTAAAGGACAATTAAAGTGCACATTAAAATATAGATCTTGTCTTAGTGACAGAAGACTCTACTGTGTGTAGAGGAGAATTTACTGTGTGTGAAGAAGGCGTTGTGTTAATGACAAGGAGGGCTCTACTGTGTGTAGAGGAGAATTTACTGTGTGTGAAGAAGGCGTTGTCTTAGTGACAAGGAGGATTCTACTGTGTGTAGAGGAGAATTTACTGTGTGTGAAGAAGGCGTTGTCTTAGTGACAAGGAGGGCTCTACTGTGTGTGGAGAATACCCTGTTTTATAACAGAGGTATTCCTGGGTAAATGCGCATTATTGGGCAAAGTACTAAATTAATATGAATTGATATGCTATGGTTTGCAATCGTCAGATGTAAATGCACGATGAAAGGTTTTCCAAGATAAGATCCTGAGGTACTACATTTGCATAGGAGGAACTTCCATATGGGTACACTTTTTTTAATTACATAGAAAATGTAAAAATGTATAGATATATATTTTGATGGAGAAAAAAATAAAGAATAAACTCTGTTTGAATTATAAGAAAGGAAGACATTCCTAACCAAATACTGTTTGTTTTTCTTTGTCTCTGAGAGTGTGTAGAGATGGAGTTTCACAATGGGAGCCAAGAGCAGCAAGGGAGAACCTTGTCAGACCGGTGAAGGTATTGGTGGATAAGTGGGGCAGGACATTCTGGAACAGGTACCGTTCTGGCACAAGGTAGCAGATTTCACCTTGAAAAGTACATTAAGTGTAGCCAACAGAATGTAGAAAGAAGTTACAGGATTTTGAGACCAAGAAACCAAGTAGGAAAGATTGGGATAATTTCAGGAAATGGGAAGGAGAAGCAGCATGTTCTGATAGGAAAGTTAAAGAAATAATGGTAAAAGAAGGTCTGAGGTCAGCCCACATCTGCCAGATGAGACTGCGATGGACTGACGTGGCAGGAGGATTCGACGAGAACCACCTCTGGGGTGAGGATAGAGCCTATCAGACTCAACTGACCTCTCTGTGTGACCCTATTAAAGAACATTACCCACCTACTGTATGACTGATTGGGAAGCTGTCCATAGCTGCATACGAAAGGCCAATTGGAAGGTCATTGGAAGATTACAGGCACAGACTTGAGAACTGTTTCCGTAAACACAGTGGCATCAGACCAGGCACTGACGACTACAACAGCCTCCTGAAGGCTGCCCTGATGAATGGACTACGTCCGGGCCTGGATAAGCAGGTTAAGTTAAACACAGTAGCATCAGACCAGGCACTGACGACTACAACAGCCTCCTGAAGGCTGCCCTGATGAATGGACTACGTCCGGGCCTGACTACAACAGCCTCCTGAAGGCTGCCCTGATGAATGGACTACGTCCGGGCCTGGATAAGCAGGTTAAGTTAAACACAGTAGCATCAGACCAGGCACTGACGACTACAACAGCCTCCTGAAGGCTGCCCTGATGAATGGACTACGTCCGGGCCTGACTACAACAGCCTCCTGAAGGCTGCCCTGATGAATGGACTACGTCCGGGCCTGGATAAGCAGGTTAAGACGACCTGTTTTGGCTGGGAAACCACCACCATCCAAACCGTTGTTGAATACTGTAAACATGCTGAGAGACAACAGCTGTCTCCAAGACCAAACAGACAATGAAGAAGGAGAGTGTGAAACTCCAGGCTGCACAATTGGCATTGTCTCAGGGGCAGAAGTAACTCACAGTCCAAGGTCAATTCCGCTCATGGTCAAGGAGGGCATGGAGGAGGTAGAGCCAAAGGTGGATGTGGCGTCTGGCAGAAATACGGCCCTCTCTGTTATAATTGTGGAAAGAGTTGACATTTTGCAAAAAAACTGCAAGAACGGATTGGGGGCGTGGCAGGGCGAGGGGCAGGTAACTGGAGAACATAACCACCACCGTAAATGACCCTTTACAACCCACACACCAACTGACACGAGGTTGAGACAGTTGACACCGTAGGACAGCACCTAAAGATTTTTTCTAGCCTCCGTGAGGAACCAATGGTTCGTCTTCTTGTCAAATTCTGTCAACTTTTTACTAGACATAAAATCTAAATCCCAAACCTCGCATGTCAAATGAATCAGTCAGCACTGTGGGATCCTGGGGAGTGACTATGAAAGAGTTGCTCCCAATCCCCCTACCTGTTAAAGTTGATGACACATGCATAAAACATCAGTTCATTTCTTTTGCATGTTGTCCTGTAAATGTGGCAGGAAGAGATCTTCTCCGTAAATTGGGAATTAATATTCTTTGTAAAGAAAAAGTCCTCACTGTTTTACAGCCTCAGGAGACATGTCATCGCATGATGCTGTCTAACACTAACCCAACAAGTGTTTGGTACTATGCGTGGGACATGCAGGTTATTGATGGATCACACTGTGATCCCATCCCCTTCTTAATTGCTCGCATTTGTTATTAACAAACAGTCAGTTTTATGCCAGACTGACTTACATTGCACCGCCCATTTTTCACCATTGAAGAGAGATTTGTAATACGAATAAAATTGTCTGAAAGAAACCGCAATCCAAGAAAAGCTTACTGCGCAGTGACATGTATAGTGGGCCCCAATGTTGTGCTGTTAGTGTAAAGATAACCAAGGTACAGACTTGATCTCTTAATCGAAACGATACCTCAGTTTTTCAATAGCTAAGACAGATGATGTTGCCTGGAAGGACACCGGTGTCTGGTTGAAGTCTGTCTTGCAGGTTACTGACTGGGAAGTTAGTGTAAGGGGTGAGTAACTGGTGGCAGTGAAGTCAAACGCAGGAGAGCAGAACTCGGTAATAGCCGGAGCAGTTTAAATTCAAAACCAACGGCATCAAGAATAAACCAACATGGGTACAAAACCCGACGCGCACCCGTAACCATGTGCACAAGCACTTACAACAAACCACACAAAGACATGGAGGGAACAGAGGGTTAAATACACAACACGCAATGAGGGAAATGAGAACCAGGTGTGTGGGAATACAAGACAAAACAAATGGAAAATGTACAAAAACATTTACGATGGCTAGAAGACCGGTGACGCCGACCGCCGAACGCCGCCCGAACAAGGAGAGGAACCGACTTCGGTGGAAGTCCTAACAGTTAGAGTGGATGGATCTAAATTCACCCCTGGCACATATACTCTGTGTGGGCTGCGCCTGTTCAACAATGTGTGCATGGCTTAGATAATGCAAAACCAACTAAACAGATGGTTTCCGTGGAGACTGAGTCACCCTTGTTGGCTGGTCTCCAAGACTCTCTGTGGGCTAAAGATAAGTATGACATTGGGCGAAAGAGGAGGGTGAAACCGCTGACTGTCACACCTAAGAGCACACACACAGACCCAGCCGGGCCCAGTATCCTCTGAGTCAGGAGGCAGTGAGGGGGATTACCCCTGTTCATGCTTCATTGGTAGAAAGAGGAGCAATTGTGCCTTGTCCAGACTCTTCCTGCAACACCCCCATTCTTCCCGTCCGGAAAGCCTCGGGTGATTGGCGTTTGTTCAAGATCTTAGACCAGTTAATGATGCTGTTCATGTTCAGGGCTCCTGTTGTGCCAAACCACAGCACTATCTGCCGTGCCGGCATCGGCTAAATGGTGTTCAGGTGTTAAATCTGACAGATGCTCAATTCTAGCAGTCCCGTTGCACCACAATCACAGTTCTGGTTCGCTTTTTACTTTTCTGAACAAGCGCTGGACCGTTTGCCCATAAGATTACATGGACTTGACGGAGGTGTTTTCTGCTACTTTGGTGCAAAATTTAGAGTGTTTCATACCCCCCGCTGGGAGTACGTTAATACAGTATGTCAACGACCTGTTACTGTGTTCTGAAACCAAACAAGCATGCGAACTCTGCTAGGCTTTCTTGCTGAAAATGGCCAAAGTCTCAAAGAAAAAGCTGCAGCTTGTCTCTGAATCAGTTAAATATCTGGGACATGACATTACACCAAATGGTAGAAAATTGGGTCTAGAATGTGTGACTGCAACTTTATCAGTACCACAGCCAGTTATTTAGGGGGCAGCAGGTAGCCTAGTGGTTAGAGCGTTGGGCCAGTAACCGAAAGGTAGGTGGCTTGAATCCCCGAGCTGACAAGATAAAACTCTGTTGTTCTGCCCCTGCCCCTGAGCCTACTGTTCCCCGGTAGGCCGTCATTGTAAAATAATAATTTCTTCTTAACTGACTAGCCTATTTAAATAAAGATAAAATAAAACAAAATGTTGACACACAGGAATGGCAGGCTATTATAGAGCCTAGGCACTCATTTATCAATGTTGCGTATGAACAGAAATGTTGGTAAACCATGCTGCGTGCCATCATTTCTAAGCAAAGTGTGGGATTTATCAATTTGTACTTATACTTGAGAATGTGTGTAAATTTAAGCACACCTCTGACCGTGCGTACCCACAGCACCTTGTGGTAGAAAAGTCAAATCTGCTAATGAAATACCATCCACCAAATGGAGAAAGGATTGACATACTGGACCAAATCATCAACTATGAAGAAAAAAGTTAATACAATAATAGTTTAGTAATGTTTTTCTTTTATAGACACTTAAGCTACTAATAGTTCTCTCAGGGTGCTATCGAATTCATAAACATGAAAGCATTTAAGCCTAATTGAATAATAAAGTCATTTAGAAAGAGAGTGGAATGTAAGATTGGAGGCAATTTAGTTAAACCAGTTAAATAGTATGTGGTCCCGTGTGGCTCAGTTGGTAGAACATGGCACTTGCCATGTCAGGGTTGTGGGTTCAATTCCCCACGGGGGGACCAGGATGAATATGTATGAACTTTCCAATTTGTAAGTCGCTCTGGATAAGAGCGTCTGCTAAATGACTTAAATGTAAATGTAAATGATAAAAGGCAACACTGAGGTGTTGTGACTTGTCCAAAATGACAAATCGTGCATTTCTGGAGGATCTGGCACAAGCTGCATTACGCAGGGAGCGTGTTTTTAATGAGCTTGTTTTCAATGAGCGCGCAGATTGTTTTGTTGAGAGCGACGCTTGGCTTATTAGTCGATTTAGTTTTCCAAGGAGTATTTTATTGTATCTCTGCAACCAACTCTTTCCAGTATTAGAAAGGGAGACGAAACGCACCAATGCCATCCCAGTGCAAACCCAAGTCCTCTCCACCCTGGGATTTCTGGCCACTGGAACATTCTGACAGGAGATTGTTCTGGCATTTCACAACCAACCATGAGCCGGATATTACCTGCAGTCCTTCATGGCATTATTTCGTTGACCCCACAATACATACCGTTTCCGTACACTGCTGCACCCACATCTCAATAAAACTGTCTAACCCTAACCCTAACCCTAACCCTACCCTTCTGGTAGGCCTGGGGCTGAGGGGTCAGGGGACACCCTTCTGGTAGGCCTGGGGCTGAGGGGTCAGGGGACACCCTTCTGGTAGGCCTGGGGCTGAGGGGTCAGGGGACACCCTTCTGGTAGGCCTGGGGCTGAGGGGTCAGGGGACACCCTTCTGGTAGGCCTGGGGCTGAGGGGTCAGGGGACACCCTTCTGGTAGGCCTGGGGCTGAGGGGTCAGGGGACACTCTTCTGGTAGGCCTGGGGCTGAGGGGTCAGGGGACACTCTTCTGGTAGGCCTGGGGCTGAGGGGTCAAGGGACACCCTTCTGGTAGGCCTGGGGCCTATAGGCCTCCTATTCATCCTGTGATTTAATCATTGAGTGCATTTGACTTCCTTATTTATCATATCATCTGAACAATTATGAACCTGAACTGTTAATTGAAGTAAATTCCTTACTTTTCTGGTGAAGTTAGGGATAGCTTTTCTCAAGAGTTGTGGTTTTAGTCGTACTTCCTCTCTCTCTGCCGTACTGTTACTGAGAGAACAGGAAGTAGCTACGTGACTGTGTCAGCAACACATTTGTAAAAAAAGGAAAGCACAACTGGCTGGGTTTGTGCAAAAGACAAAGACGGGCGGAGAGCGAGAGACAGCGAGAGAGAGAAAGTGAAAGAGAGAGAGAGACCTAACTAGGCTT
>NC_052308.1:76874609-76892109 GCF_016432855.1 Salvelinus namaycush | reverse complement strand
TGCTCAGGCACCAGCAGTTTTTTTTTCGCCTGGATAATACCTGCCAGCCTCGGATTGTTTTTCTCAACTACAACGGCGGATTCCTGCCGTAAACCCTGAACCATTACTCCTGATCATCACAGCTAGCTAGCTGCTACCGAGTGACCCAGCCCCGAAGCTAGCCCTGAGCCAGGCCCACCTCCCAGCCTACTCTGTGATCACCCCGCTACTCAGCCGATGCCTCCCGGAATCTACCCCCAACACGACTAGAATCCACTACTCCACGTGATACTTGCCGTAAACTCTGGACCTTTGCATTGGATTATCGCTGCTAGCTAGCTGCTACCGAGTGGCTATAGTGACTAATGTCCCTGCCCCGAAGCTAGCACCAGTTAGCCGCGAGCCAGGCGCATCTCCCGGCTAGCAAACAAAATTACTACAACTACAATACCTCTTTCGCCATCTGGCCTGGACCCTTTGTCAACACGGTGCCCCGCCGTACCACCACGACTGGTCCGCAGACGTAATTCCATCTGCTGTGCCCTCAACCAGCCTTTGCCGGACGCCGGAGCAGACCCTTTTACTTACCCCGGCCTGCTAACTTTAAACGCTGTGTCTCCCGCATGCTAGCGTAGTAACGACTACCCCGCGGGTTCCCTGTCTCATCTATTGCTGTCCACTGTACCCTATGATCACGTGGCTACATAGCTGATGCCTGCTGGACTGTTCATTTATCACGGTACTCCACTTTGTTTACTTTTTAGTTTATCTGTCAGCCCCAAATCAGGCCCAGTGTGTAGTTAACCTGTTGAGGCTGGGGGCGCTGTTGTCACTATTTATGGTAATCTTGTAATTTTTGAAACGGCTTCCTACAAAATTCTTGATCGTACAATATGCATATTATTATTATTATTGGATAGAAAACAGTCTATAGTTTCTATAGGAGTTGAAATTGTGTCTCTAAGTGGAACAGAACCCATTCTACAGCAATTTCCCTGACATGGAGTCAGATTTCAGAAATTTTGGCCACTGTTCTGGAGTCAGTTTTAAAGCCAATGTTATTCCTATGAGTATACGGACACTGCTTACGTCTTCCCCTGGATGCCTTTACGTGATGACGATTTGAATGGGGTCGATTGCGCGTTCACAGGCACTATAAATTAAAAAACCCTGTAGCTAGTCACTCTTTTGGAGCTGCGTCATGCGCCTGGAGGACACCGACCCGCACCTGTTCCAAGCATTAGTGTTGGGAGTAATCTTTCTCCGGTCATGTTAAGACTCGTTATAGGAGTTAAAAACATCATAAGGTAGTTAATTTAAAGCGTTTTATAGCAATTTATATCCGTTTAGTGCGATTTTGGGACATTTATTTCTGAAACGCTGTGAATCGCTGGGCACGCTTCCAGTTCATGCTGAACGCAGTTGGCATTTCCACATGGCAAGAGGACAGCTTTCCACCAAAAGACGATTAGACCCAAGAAAGGATCCTTTGCCCAAGATACTGATGGAAGAACAGCTCAAAGTAGGACATTTTTATTATGATAAATCGTGTTTCTGTCGAAAAATGTTAGTGGCTTAGGACGCCATGTTTTTTGACGTAGCTTCGCTTGGCGCAAACTGTATTGAAAAGTAAGGATAATTTTAAAAATGTAATTCCGCGATTGTATTAAGAATTAAATTGTCTATCAATCGCTGTCCACCCTATATTTTTTAGTCACGTTTATGAGTATTTATGTATACGAGTAGATCACTGTCTAATATGGCGCACGGACATTTTCTCACCAGCTGGGCTACTTTCCCCATTGTCTAACCATGATTTTGGTGGCTAAATATGCACATTTTCGAACAAACTGTATATGCATGTTGTAATGTACAGGGGTGTCATCTGAAGAATTCTGAGAAGGTTAGTGAAAAAATAATATATTTTGGCGATGTTTACGTTATCGCTCACTTTGGCTAGAATTAATGCTGGGGTAATGTTTGCACATGTGCTATGCTAATATAACGATTTATTGTGTTTTCGCTGTAAGACACTTAGAAAATCTGAAATATTGTCTGTATTCACAGGATCTGTGTCTTTCGATTAGTGTATGCTGTGTATTTTTACGAAATGTTTGATGATTAGTAAGTAGGTAAACACGTTGCTCTATGTAGTTATTCTAGTCCATTTGTGACGGTGGGTGCAATTGTAACCTATGCCATCTACCTGAAATATGCACATTTTTCTAACAAAACCTATCCCATACCATAAATATGTTATCAGACTGTCATCTGATTAGTTTTTTTCTTGGTTAGGGGCTATAAATATCTTAGTTTAGCCGAATTGGTGATAGCTACTGGTGTTGGTGGACAAATAAAAGATGGTGGATTATGATAATGTGTTTTTGGGTAACAGATTTACATCTTTACATATTGTGTCTTCCCTGTAAAACATTTTAGAAATCGGACATGTTGGCTGGATTCACAAGATCTGTGTCTTTCATTAGCTGTATTGGACTTTAATGTGTGAAAGTTAAATATTTAAAAAAAATATTTTTTTTGAATTTCGCGGCTCTGCCTTTTCAGTGGGGGTGGGGGGGGAGTGCCGCTAGCGGCACCCTCATCCTAGACAGGTTAACCGACCCTCTCTGCCCATTCATCGCCATTTTACCTGTTGTTGTTTTAGCTGATTAGCTGTTGTTGTCTCACCCGTTGTTGTCTTAGCTAGCTCTCCCAATCAACACCTGTGATTGCTTCATGCCTCGCTTTATGTCTCTCACAAATGTCAATATGCCTTGTATACTGTTGTTTAGGATAGTTATCATTGTTTCATTTTACTGCGGAGCCCCTAGTCCCACTCAACATGCCTCAGATACCTCCTTTGTCCCACCTCCCACACATGCAGTGACCTCATCCAGTATAACCAGCGAGACCAGAGATGCAACCTCTCTTATCATCACTCAGTGCCTGGGCTTACCTCCGCTGTACCCGCACCCCACCATACGCCTGTCTGCACATTATGCCCTGAATCTTTTCTACCACGCCCAGAAATCTGATCCTTTTATTCCTTGTCCCCAACGCTCTAGGCGACCAGTTTTGATAGCCTTTAGCCGCACCCTCATCCTACTACTCCTCTGTTCCTCGGGTGATGTGGAGGTTAACCCAGGCCCTGCGTGTCCAAAGGCACTCTCATTTGTTGACTTCTGTAACCGTAAAAGCCTTGGTTTCATGCATGTTAACATCCAAAGCCTCCTCCCTAAGTTTGTTTTATTCACTGCTTTCGCACACTCCTCCAACCCTGATGTCCTCGCCGTGTCTGAATCCTGGCTGAGGAAGGCCACCAACAATTCTGAGATTTCCATACCCAACTACAACATTTTTTATCTAGATAGAACTGCCGAAGGGGGAGGAGCTGCAATCTACTGCAGAGATAGCTTGCAATATTCTGACAAACTTTCCAGGTCTATGCCCAAACAGTTCAAGCTTCTTAGTTTAAAAATGAATCTCTCCAGAAATAAGTCTCTCACTGTTGCTGCCTGTTATAGACCCCCCTCAGCTCCCAGCTGTGCCCTGGACACCATATGTGAATTGAATGCCCCTCATCTAGCTTCAGAGTTTGTTCTGTTAGGTGACCTAAACCGGGATATGCTTAACACCCCAGCAGTCATACAATCTAAGCTAGATGCCCTCAACCTCACACAAATTATCAAGGAACTCACCAGGTACAACCCTAAATCCGTAAACATGGGCACCCTCATAGATTCTATCCTGACCAACTTGCCCTCCAAATACACCTCTGCTGTTTTCAATCAGGATCTCAGAGATCCGCGGTCAAACGACCACCCCTCATCACTGTCAAACGCTCCCTAAAACACTTCTGCGAGCCGGCCTTTCTAATCGTCCTGGCCCGGGTATCCTGGAAGGATATTGACCTCATCCCATCAGTAGAGGATGCCTGGTCGTTCTTTAAAAGTAATTTTATCACCATCTTAAATAAGCATGCCTCTTTCAAAAAAAGTAGAATTAAGAACAGATATAGCCCTTAGTTCACTCCAGACCTGACTGCCCTTGACTGGCACAAAAACATCCTGTGGCGGACTGCAATAGCATCGAATAGTCCCCGCGATATGCAACTATTCAGGGAAGTCAGGAACCAATACACGCAGTCAGTCTAGAAAGTTAGCTTTTTCAAACAGAAATTTGAATCCTGTAGCTCTGACTCCAAAAAGTTTTGGGACACTGTAAAGTCCATGGAGAACAAGGACACCTCCTCCCAGCTGCCCACTGCACTGACACTAGGTAACATGATCACCACCGATAAATCCATGATAATCTAAACTTTCAATACGCATTTCTCTACGGCTGGCAATGCTTTCCTCCTGGCTACCCCATCCCCGGCCAACAGCACCGCATCCCCCGCAGCTACTTGCCTAAGCCTCCCCAGCTTCTCCTTCCCCCAAATCCAGATAGCAGATGTTCTGAAAGAGCTGCAAACAGCTCAGCCACGCTCAAGGCACTAAACGATATCATAACCGCCATCGATAAAAGACAATACTGTGCAGCCATCTTCATCGACCTGGCTAAGGCTTTCGACTCTGTCAATCATCGTATTCTTATCGGCAGACTCAACAGCCTTGGGTTCTCAAATGATTGCCTCGCCTGGTTCACTAACTACTTCTCAGGTAGAGTTCAGTGTGTCAAATCGGAGGGCCTGTTGTCCGGACCTCTGGCAGTCTCTATGGGGGTTCCACAGGGTTCAATTCTCGGGCCGACTCTTTTCTCTGTATATATCAACAATGTCGCTCTGGCTGCGGGTGATTCCCTGATCCACCTCTACGCAGATGACACCATTATGTATACATCTGGCCCTTCTTTGGACACTGTGTTAACTTCTTTGGGATAGGGGGCGGTATTTTGACGTCCGGATGAAAAGCGTGCCCAAAGTAAACTGCCTGCTACTCAGGCCCAGAAGCTAGGATATGCATATTGAGGACACTGGTCACGATAACAACACCCACCCGTAGCACGCGCTCCAGCAGGTATATCTCACTGGTCATCTCCAAAGCCTACACCTGCTTTGGCCGCCTTTCCTTCCAGTTCTCTGCAGCCAATGACTGGAACGAATTGCAAAAATCGCTGAAGCTGGAGACTTATATTTCCTTCACTAACTTTAAACATCAGCTATCTGAGAGGCTAACCGATCGCTGCAGCTGTACATAGACCATCTGTAAATAGCCCATCCAATCTACCTACCTCATCCCTATATTGTTTTTATTTACTTTGCTGCTCTTTTGCACACCAGTATCACTACTTACACACCATCATCATCATCTGATCATCATAATCTGCTCATCTATCACTCCAGTGTTAATATGCTAAATTGTAATTACTTGGCTACTATGGCCTATTTATTGCCTTACCTCCTCACGCCATTTGCACACACTGTATATAGACTTTCTTTTTTTCTATTGTGTTATTGACTGTAAGTTTATTCCATATGCTTTTTTATTCCATATGTAACTCTGTGGTGTTGTTTGTGTTGCACTGCTTTGCTTTATCTTGGCCAGGTCGCAGTTGTAAATTAGAACATGTTCTCAACATAAAGGTGAAATAAAAATGTAAAAATTGTTGTGTTGATAACTAGTTAGCCATGGAAGCTACAGTTGGTAATTGGTAAGCACCCATAATATATCTAACCTAGAAATATAATCTATCGAACATTCCTCCTCATTCAAGTTAACAATGGCATAATAGGTGGACTAAAACTATCTCTAGCTGGAACAGATATCTAGCAGATATCTCAGAGCGTTCACCTTCAGACTGTAGTCTGTTGTCTCTCTCCGTCTCCTTATGCTCCTCCTCTTTCTTTTCTTTCTCGCAGGTTGTCCAAAAACCGAATATTCTTCATCTCTCTTTGTCTTGTCTGTTCCTCTGTGGTTTCCCTCCCTCTCTCTCTCCCTCACTCTCCCTCTCTCCCTTCTTTCCGTTATTCCTTCATTCTTTATTCGTCTGCCTCTCTTCCCAGTGTTTTCCCTCCCTCTCTCTCTCTCTGTTTCTCTCTCTCTCTCTCTCTGTCCCCATGTCTCTCTCCCTGTCGCCTCCCCTCTCCTCCACCTAGAGTGGGAGATTAGCTGGGTCAGAAGGGTAGGGTGAGTCAGACACTGAGAATATCACCTGTGTGGGAGACAGGGAGATATAGAAGAAAGAGAGAGAGACAGAGAGAGAGAGAGAGAGAGACAGAGAGAGGTAAGTCAGCTAAACCCCAGAGGATCAACTACACTAATCACATTATATCAGAAGGAGAGGGGATAAGAGAGATGTGAGTGGTGAAGAGAGTGGTGAGAGAAGAGAGTGGTGCTGTGTCCAGACTCTGTGTGTGTGTGTGTGTATGTGTGTATGTGCGTGCGTGCGTGCGTGCGTGCGTGCGTGCGTGTGGGTGGGTGTGAGCTGACTGTGGTGTTAAATGATTACTATGAAGTGTGCTGATGTTAATCCAATAAGAAACACAGGCTGAAAATACCTGCAGACTAATCTCATAGAGTGAGAGGGGGGGGGTTCCACCCTTCCCTTGGCATGCTCTTGGTGCAGCTAGATTCTACTGTGATACAACTAGATACATCATTCTGTATACTTCTGGCCCTTCTTTGGACACTGTGTTAACTAACCTCGAGACGTGCTTCAATGACATACAACTCTCCTTCCGTGGCCTCCAACTGCTCTTAAATGCAAGTAAAACTAAATGCACGCTCTTCAACCGATCACTGCCCACACCTGCCCGCCCGTCCAGCATCTCTACTCGGGACGGTTCTGACTTAGAATACGTGGACAACTACAAATACCTAGGTGTCTGGCTAGACTGTAAACTCTCCATCCAGAATCACATTAAGCATCTCCAAACCAAATTAAATCTAGAATTGGCTTCCAATAACTGTAACGAACTGCAAAAATCACTGAAGTTGGAGACTCATATCTCCCTCACTAGCTTTAAGCACCGGCTGTCAGAGCAGCTCACAGATCACTGCACCTGTACATAGCCCATCTGTAAACAGCCCATCCAACTACCTCATCCCCATACTGTATTTATTTATTTATCTTGCTCCTTTGCACCCCAGTATCTCTACTTGCACATTCATCTTCTGCACATCTACCATTCCAGTGTGTAATTGCTATATTGTAATTACTTCGCCACCATGGCCTATTTATTGCCTTAACTCCCTTATCTTACCTCATTTGCACTCACTGTATATAGACATTTTGTTTTCTTTTGTTCTACTGTATTGACTGTATATTTTGTTTATTCCATGTGTAACTCTGTTGTTGTATGTGTCGAATTGCTATGCTTTATCTTGGCCAGGTCGCAGTTGTAAATGATAACTTGTTCTCAACTAGCCTAACTGGTTAAATAAAGGTGAAATAAAAAATAAATAAAAAACTGCTTGACGATTTTTGTAATACAGACTCAAAAGAGATTAACTGTAGCGCCCCTGTGTGGTGTGATAAGGAATTGCACATATAACACAGAATGTGGGAGTGAACCAGGGGTATCTTCATAGATGTGGGAAGTAGGGGTCCTGAGGGTGCTGCAGCCTCCCCTGAAAATTCGGAATAAACAAATAGGAGGTATGGCTAAGCAAGCACAGTGATGTTCTCTATAAGAAATAATTATCAGAATCATAATAA
Source organism: Salvelinus namaycush (assembly GCF_016432855.1). Taxonomy (NCBI): domain Eukaryota; kingdom Metazoa; phylum Chordata; class Actinopteri; order Salmoniformes; family Salmonidae; genus Salvelinus; species Salvelinus namaycush. The sequence continues at coordinate 76,884,471 of NC_052308.1, read as the reverse complement.
TCACACACACACACACACCACACACACACACACACACACACACACACACACACACACACACACACACCTGTTAGAACCAATTGACTAACTGAAACTGAACCCACCAACCTTCCCATTGGACTGTTTCTTCTTCTCCTCTTTAGAGTCGTTGGGACTGTTTCTTCTTCTCCTCTTTAGAGTCGTTGGGACTGTTTCTTCTTCTCCTTTTTAGAGTCGTTGGGACTGTTTCTTCTTCTCCTCTTTAGAGTCGTTGGGACTGTTTCTTCTTCTCCTTTTTAGAGTCGTTGGGACTGTTTCTTCTTCTCCTTTTTAGAGTCGTTGGGACTGTTTCTTCTTCTCCTTTTTAGAGTCGTTGGGACTGTTTCTTCTTCTCCTCTTTAGAGTCGTTGGGACTGTTTCTTCTTCTCCTTTTTAGAGTCGTTGGGACTGTTTCTTCTTCTCCTCTTTAGAGTCGTTGGGACTGTTTCTTCTTCTCCTTTTTAGAGTCGTTGGGACTGTTTCTTCTTCTCCTCTTTAGAGTCATTGGGACTGTTTCTTCTTCTCCTCTTTAGAGTCATTGGGACTGTTTCTTCTCCTCCTCTTTAGAGTCATTGGGACTGTTTCTTCTTCTCCTCTTTAGAGTCATTGGGACCGTTTCTTCTTCTCCTCTTTAGAGTCATTGGGACTGTTTCTTCTTCTCCTCTTTAGAGTCGTTGGGACTGTTTCTTCTTCTCCTCTTTAGAGTCGTTGGGACTGGACTGCATAACTCTTTGTGACCTGAAGGAGGAGCCGTCTCCAGAGACTGTAGCAGAGCATCCTCCAGTAGCACCCCACTGTTGGGGATCCTGGGAGAGGAGAGGAGGGGTGCACAGGTCAAGAACAAGGGGATACAACCATGGAGTAGATTTGGATCCATCGACAGGAAGTGACGCGTGTTCTTACAGGATGTTGCAGTAAGGGTCTGCGTCTCACAGCTGGTTCTGCACACGCTCCAGGAGATAGGAACAGGAGTGGCGTCTGTAGAGGGGCGTGAAGTCCTTCATCACGCCAGTCGTTCAGCCTGCAGGTACACACCATAGAGGTAGATAGAGGATCCTTCTTTAGGCACATCACACACACCAGGGTGTATTCATTAGTCACACAGTGGCAAAACGTTTAGCAAAGGAAACAAACATTTATATTTGACAAATTCAGGTATGTCCTTTCCAGTTTCATTCTGTTTCATTCGGTTCCTAGTGAGTAAACCCCAGCAGAAAGTTTGTTGTGCTTGAGGACAATAGAGGTAGATAGAGAGTCCTTTTTTGCAGGTGTGCCACTATAGCAATGCCCATTATAGAGCGACTGAGCCGTAAAAAATAACTTCTCTGGTTGAAAACGTGGCATCGAATGAGTCAGATTGTTTTTTTTTCTAGTTGCAAAATTGACTACAAAACGTAAATAGGATTTTTGGTCATAAAGTCAGTACATTCAAAACAGAGTTTTATGAGATTTGTGTAACTGAGGATGCCTCAACTCACATGATGGTTGGGCTTGGGGACTGGATTTAAATCCTGCCCACACGGGGCCACTGCCTGGCAATAACCTGGATCACATGAGGGTTGGGCTTGGGGATTGGATTTAAATCCTGCCCACACGGGGCCACTGCCTGGCAATAACCTGGATCACATGAGGGTTGGGCTTGGGGATTGGATTTAAATCCTGCCCACACGGAGCCACTGCCTGGCAATAACCTGGATCACATGAGGGTTGGGCTTGGGGATTGGATTTAAATCCTGCCCACACGGGGCCACTGCCTGGCAATAACCTGGATCACATGAGGGTTGGGCTTGGGGATTGGATTTAAATCCTGCCCACACGGGGCCACTGCCTGGCAATAACCTGGATCACATGAGGGTTGGGCTTGGGGATTGGATTTAAATCCTGCCCACACGGGGCCACTGCCTGGTATTAACCTGGATCACATGAGGGTTGGGCTTGGGGATTGGATTTAAATCCTGCACACGGGGCCACTGCCTGGCAATAACCTGGATCACAGATGCCCGGTGTGCTGCGGTGCACGCTATCCAATCGCTCTCCAGAATCAACTTACAACCCGCCCATTTATTTACAGACAGCCAAACGAACCATTAGCACGCCTCGGACTCATCTGGACAGTCGTATATAAAACACACACATGTTATGTTGAAAGAAGAAGAGTTGTTTTTCTTTAAAAATGGATTGTGGTTTTTCCAACTGAAACACGGTCGCATTGCTGAGCTAACGTCTCCAAACACAACTGTTATCGAAGACACCACTCTATAAATGACCAAATTCAGAACACTCAGAGCTTGAGATTCTTGACCAATCACGTTCACATTGTCATGCTGCATCACACGGACGGTACGGTGGCAGTTTGGAATATCACACCCACATCAAACCACACCCCCCCCAACAACCAGCTATCACTTGTGAGAAATAGACAGTGAGAGTGATGGGGAGAAAGAGAGAGATGAAGAGAGAGACAGAGAGAGTGATGGGGAGAAAGAGAGGGATGAAGAGAGAGACAGAGAGAGTGATGGGGAGAAAGAGAGAGATGAAGAGAGAGAGACAGAGAATTCTCTTTCCCTTGTGAGAAATAGACAGTGAGAGTGATGGGGAAAAAGAGCGAGATGAAGAGAGACAGAGCATTCTCTTTCCCTGAGATGGTTATCTGCCCTGCTGCAATGTTGGAAAACGCCCTGTGTGTTGAGCTTGTTGAGCCAGTAAAAAAGTCAACCAGTCAACCAGTCAACCAGTCAACCAGTCAACCAGTCAACCAGTCAACCAGTCAACCAGTCAACCAGTCAACCAATCAACCAGTCAACCAGTCAACCAGTCAACCAGTCAACCAGTCAACCAGTCAATCAGTCAACCAGTAAACCAGTCAACCAGTCAACCAGTCAACCAATAAACCAGTCAACCAATAAACCAGTCAACCAATAAACCAGTCAACCAATAAACCAGTCAACCAATAAACCAGTCAACCAATAAACCAGTCAACCAATAAACCAGTCAACCAATAAACCAGATAACCAATAAACCAGATAACCAATAAACCAGATAACCAATAAACCAGATAACCAGATAACCAATAAACCAGATAACCAATAAACCAGATAACCAATAAACCAGATAACCAATAAACCAGATAACCAATAAACCAGATAACCAATAAACCAGATAACCAATAAACCAGATAACCAATAAACCAGATAACCAATAACCCAATAAACCAATAAACCTGTCACGATCGTGTGGCGGATTGACGGACCAAAACGCAGCATTTGGAAAATAAGCCATCTTCTTTTATTTTAAAGATGACGAAGAATAAACACGAAACACTTAATACAAACTAACAAAACAACAAACGATCGTGAAGCTAATAAACGTCGTGCACATACACAGGCTACAAACGTTCTGACATAGACAACTACTCACAACCAATGAGAGCCTATGGCTACCCTAAATAAGGCTCCCAATCAGAGACAACCGAAATCAGCTGTCTCTAATTGGGAACTCATTCAGGTAACCATAGACTCTCCTAGACGACTAAACATACATAGACAACACTAGACACATGTACTCAACACAAACCCATATACTATACCCAACAACCCCTTTACCATAGAAACACCCAAAACCAACAAAACACAAACATTCCCCATGTCACACCCTGACCTAACTAAAATAATAAAGAAAACAAAGAATACTAAGGCCAGGGCGTGACATAACCCCCCCCCTTAAGGTGCGAACTCCGGGCGCACCATTACACAGTCTAGGGGAGGGTCTGGGTGGGCTTCCATCCACGGTGGCGGCTCCGGCTCTGGTCGTGGTCCCCACGTCACCACAGTCCCTAACCACCTCCTTAGCTTCCTCAAAATGACCCCTCTCCACATTAACCCCATTGCATTAAGGGGCAGTTCCGGACTAAGGGGCAGCTCCGGACTAAGGGGCAGTACCAGGGTAAGGGGCAGTACCAGGGTAAGGGGCAGTACCAGGGTCAGGGGCAGTACCAGGGTAAGGGGCAGCTCCGGACTGAGGAATGGCAGCTCCGGACTGAGGAATGGCAGCTCCGGACTGAGGAATGGCAGCTCCGGACTGAGGAATGGCAGCTCCGGACTGAGGAATGGCAGCTCCGGACTGAGGAATGGCAGCTCCGGACTGAAGAATGGCAGCTCCGGACTGAGGAATGGCAGCTCCGGACTGAGGAATGGCAGCTCCGGACTGAGGAATGGCAGCTCCGGACTGAGGGACGGCCCATGGCTGGCTGACGGATCTGGCTGCTCATGGCTGGCTGACGGATCTGGCTGCTCATGGCTAGCTGACGGATCTGGCTGCTCATGGCTAGCTGACGGATCTGGCTGCTCATGGCTGGCTGACGGATCTGGCTGCTCATGGCTGGCTGACGGATCTGGCTGCTCATGGCTGGCTGACGGATCTGGCTGCTCATGGCTAGCTGACGGATCTGGCTGCTCATTGCTGGCTGACGGATCTGGCTGCTCATGGCTAGCTGACGGATCTGGCTGCTCATGGCTAGCTGACGGATCTGGCTGCTCATGGCTAGCTGACGGATCTGGCTGCTCAAGGCTAGCTGACGGATCTGGCTGCTCATGGCTGGCTGACGGATCTGGCTGCTCATGGCTGGCTGACGGATCTGGCTGCTCATGGCTGGCTGACGGATCTGGCTGCTCATGGCTAGCTGACGGATCTGGCTGCTCATGGCTAGCTGACGGATCTGGCTGCTCATGGCTAGCTGACGGATCTGGCTGCTCATGGCTAGCTGACGGATCTGGCTGCTCATGGCTGGCTGACGGATCTGGCTGCTCATGGCTGGCTGACGGATCTGGCTGCTCATGGCTGGCTGACGGATCTGGCTGCTCATGGCTGGCTGACGGATCTGGCTGCTCATGGCTGGCTGACGGATCTGGCTGCTCATGGCTGGCTGACTGATCTGGCTGCTCCTGTCTGGTTGGCGGCTCTTGCAGATCCTGTCTGGTTGGCGGCTCTGGCAGATCCTGTCTGGTTGGCGGCTCTGGCAGATCCTGTCTGGTTGGCGGCTCTGGCAGATCCTGTCTGGTTGGCGGCTCTGGCAGATCCTGTCTGGTTGGCGGCTCTGGCAGATCCTGTCTGGTTGGCGGCTCTGGCAGATCCTGTCTGACGGACGGCTCTAGCGGCTCCTGTCTGGCTGGCGGCTCTAGCGGCTCCTGTCTGGCGGACGGCTCATTGGGCTCATGGCAGACGGGCGGCTTTGCAGGCTCATGGCAGACGGGCGGCTTTGCAGGCTCATGGCAGACGGATGGCTCAGATGGCGCTGGGGAGACGGATGGCTCAGATGGCGCTGGGGAGACGGATGGCTCAGATGGCGCTGGGGAGACGGATGGCTCAGATGGCGCTGGGGAGACGGATGGCTCAGATGGCGCTGGGGAGACGGATGGCTCAGATGGCGCTTGGCAGACGGGCAGTTCAGTCATCGCTGTGCAGACGGCAGACTCCTGCCGGCTGAGGCGCACTGTAGGCCTGGTGCGTGGTGCCGGGACTGGTGGCACCGGGCTGGGGACACGCATCTCAGGGCTAGTGCGGGGAGCAGCAACAGGACGCACAGGACTCTGGGGACACACAGGAGGCTTGGTGCGTGGTTTAGGCACTGGTGGTAAAGGGCAGGAGACACGCACCATATAGCTAGTGCGTGGAGGAGGCACTGGTGGTACTGGGTTGGGGCGGGGAGGTGGCGCCGGAAATACCGGACCGTGCAGGCGTACTGGCTCCCTTGAACGCCGAGCCTGCCCAACCTTACCTGGTTGTATGCTCCCCGTCGCCTGACCAGTGCGGGGAGGTGGAATAACCCGCACCGGCCTATGTAGGCGAACCGGGGACACCATGCGTAAGGCTGGTGCCATGTACGCCGGCCCGAGGAGACGCACTGGTGACCAGATGCGTTGGGCCGGCTTCATGACATACGGCTCAACGCTCAGTCTAGCCCGGCCGATACGTGGAGCTGAAATGTACCGAACCGGGCTATGCACGCGTACAGGAGACACCGTGCGCTCTACTGCGTAACACGGTGTCTGCCCGTACTCTCGCTCTCCACGGTAAGTACAGGGAGTAGGCGCAGGTTTCCTACCTGACTTCGCCACACTCCCTTTAAGGCCCCCCCCCAAGAAATTTTTGGGTTGTACTCACGGGTTTCCAGCCTTGTCTCCGTGCTGCCTCCTCATATCTCCTCCTCTCGGCTTTAGCTGCCTCCAGCTCTTCACGAGGAAGGCGATATTCTCCCGGTTGTGCCCACGGCCCCTTACCATCCAGTATCTCCTCCCATGTCCACGAATCCTGTGTAGGTGGGTCCTGTTGCCGCTTTCCATGCCGCTTGGTCCTGTAATGGTGAGTAGTTCTGTCACGATCGTGTGGAGGAGAGACGGACCAAAACGCAGCTTTAGGAAAATAAGCCATCTTCTTTTATTTTAAAGACGACGAAGAATAAACACGAAACACTTAATACAAACTAACAAAACAACAAACGATCGTGAAGCTAATAAACGTCGTGCACATACACAGGCTACAAACGTTCTGACATAGACAACTACTCACAACCAATGAGAGCCTATGGCTACCCTAAATAAGGCTCCCAATCAGAGACAACCGAAATCAGCTGTCTCTAATTGGGAACTCATTCAGGTAACCATAGACTCTCCTAGACAACTAAACATACATAGACAACACTAGACACATGTACTCCACACAAACCCATATACTATACCCAACAACCCCTTTACCATAAAAACACCCAAAACCAACAAAACACAAACATTCCCCATGTCACACCCTGACCTAACTAAAATAATAAAGAAAACAAAGAATACTAAGGCCAGGGCGTGACAAAACCAGTAAACCAGTAAACCAGTAAACCAGTAAACCAGTAAACCAGTAAACCAGTGAACCAGTGAACCAGTAAACCAGTAAACCAGTAAACCAGTGAACCAGTAAACCAGTAAACCAGTAAACCAGTAAACCAGTAAACCAGTAAACCAGAGGTGTCCAACTCAACCAGGGGTGTACCTGTGGAACGATTGTTAAGACACTAACAGCTTACAGACGGTAAGCAATTAAGGACAGTTATCAATACTTCGGACACTAAAGAGACCTTTCTACTGACTCTGAAAAACACCAAAAGAAAGATGACCAGGGTCCCTGCTCATCGGTGTGAATGTGCCTTAGGCATGCTGCAAGGAGGCATGAGGACTGCACATGTGACCAGGGCAATAAATTGCAATGTCTGTGTAACGGATGTGAAATGGCTAGCTAGTTAGCGGGTACGCGCTAGTAGCATTTCAATCAGTTACGTCACTTGCTCTGAGACTTAAGTAGTGTTGCCCCTTGCTCTGCAAGGGCCGCGGCCTTTGTGGAGCGATGGGTAACGATGCTTCGTGGGCGACCGTTGTTAATGTGTGCAGAGGGTCCCTGGTTCGCGCCCGTGTCGGGGCGAGGGGACAACGCAAAGTTAAACTGTTACATTGATGCTGTTGACCCGGATCACTGGTTGCTGCGGGAAAGGAGGAGGTTGAAAGGGGGGTGAGTGTAACGGATGTGAAATGGCTAGCTAGTTAGCGGGTACGCGCTAGTAGCATTTCAATCAGTTATGTCACTTGCTCTGAGACTTAAGTAGTGTTGCCCCTTGCTCTGCAAGGGCCGCGGCCTTTGTGGAGCGATGGGTAATGATGCTTCGTGGGCAACCGTTGTTGATGTGTGCAGAGGGTCCCTGGTTCGCGCCCATGTCGGGGCGAGGGGACGGCGTAAAGTTATACTGTTACATCTGTACTGTGAGACACCTAAGACAGCTCTACAGGGAGACAGGACGGACAGCTGATCGTCCTCGCAGTGGCAGACCACGTGTAACAACACCTGCACAGGACCGATACATCCGAACATCACACCTGCGGGACAGGTACAGGATGGCAACACCAACTGCCCAAGTTACACCAGAAACGCACAATCCCTCCATCAGTGCTCAGACTGTCTCCGCAATAGGCTGAGAGAGGCTGGACTGAGGGCTTGTAGGCCTGTTGTAAGGCAGGTCTTCACCAGACATCACTGGCAACAACGTCACCTATGGACACAAACCCATCGTCGCTGGACCAGACAGGACTGGCAAAAAGTGCTCTTCACTGACGAGTCGCGGTTTTGTCTCACCAGGGGTGATGCTCGGATTCGTGTTTATCATTGAAGGAATGAGCGTTACACCGAGGCCTGTACTCTGGAGCGGGATCAATTTGGAGGTGGAGGGTCCGTCATGGTCTGGGGCGGTGTGTCACAGCATCATCGGACTGAGCTTGTTGTCATTGCAGGCAATCTCAACGCTGTGCGTTACAGGGAAGACATCCTCCTCCCTCATGTGGTACCCTTCCTGCAGGCTCATCCTGACATGACCCTCCAGCATGTCAATGCCACCAGCCATACTGCTCGTTCTGTGTGTGATTTCCTGCAAGACAGGAATGTCAGTGTTCTGCCATGGCCAGCGAAGAGCCCGGATCTAAATCTCATTGAGCACGTCTGGGACCTGCTGGATCGGAGGGAGAGGGCTAGGGGCATTCCCCCCAGAAATATCTGAGAACTTGCAGGTGCCTTGGTGGAAGAGTGGGGTAACATCTCACAGCAAGAACTGGCAAAGCTGGTGCAGTCCATGAGGAGGAGATGCACTGCAGTACTTAATGCAGCTGGTAGCCTCACCACTTTTGATTTTGACCCCCCCTTTGTTCAGGGACATATTATTCCATTTCTGTTTGCCACATGTCTGTGGAATTTGTTCAGTTTATGTCTCAGTGTTTGAATCGTGTTCTGTTCATACACATTTTTAGACATGTTAAGTTTGCTGAAAATAAACTCACTTGACAGTGAGAGGAGTTTATAATAATCACATAACATGTCTAAATCCTTAATTATATCATAAACAGTTATGACAAATGGAAATATTCTGAAGCCATTTCTTTTTTTCTGAATTCAAATTCTAAATGTTTTGTTTTTAAATTGGCAGTGTTTGCTGCATATTGACTAACCTCTCTGTCTCTCTGGAGATCCTGTGGATCTGGATCCACACACTTTACACCCAGATCTCATCCTGTCTGAGGATCTGACAGGAAGTGGTCAGAATCTTCCCAACAACCCAGAGAGGATGTATAAATATGGGGCGGTCCTTGGCTCTGGAATGTTTGACTCAGGACACCCCTGCTGAGAAGTGTTGGACTGTGAGTTTGTGGAGGAGTCGATGCCGTTGCCACCGGAGTTTCCAGAGAGCCTGTAAAAATAAAAGACAACCTACATACCAACCCAATTTTGAGCTATACGTTGTCTGAATGGTAATATTATTTGTAACAAGGAGGACTCTGAAGAGGATAGGGTGCCATTTGAGACTTACTGTAGATACATCCACATACGCTATAGTGCACTACGTAGGGAATAGGTTGCCATTTGAGACACAGACTTTTTGTTGCAATGAAGTCACGTCCTTGGTTGGTACCTGTGGGTTGAATCCTAATTTAAGCAGTGCACGTGGAAGCCGTACCTTACGTACCTCACATAGCTGGAGACTCAGACTGACACTCATGCTTGATTTAAGGGAATGTTCAGGTTACAAGCGACCATACCTGGGTTCAAATAGTATTTCCTTGTCTTTCCAATACTTTGACCGGTTGCTTTAGCCTGCCAGAAGTGCCAGATGGGCGGGGTTCTGGACTTTGAGACTTGCCTATGAGTTCAATTGCTGCCAGGCAAGCTCAATCAAGCCCAGATAAATTATTTGAAAGAAAGCAGATACTATTTGAACCCGGGTATGTTCGCTCGTAACCCGAAGAAGCATTTAATGAAGCATTAAATC
>NC_052308.1:76789609-76872109 GCF_016432855.1 Salvelinus namaycush | reverse complement strand
AGAACTTTCAAAATGTGTGAAGCAAAACACATCACACTGTGACACTTTCTGTATTTTGAAAGTTCTATATCTTCAGTAGATAGTTTTTTTTGTGCAATTCGATCACTTTACAACTTCATTTTCATTATCTCAAAAAATCTAATTAAATCAAATCTCCTTCAAGCACAATACCAGTGTCTATGTGAAAACAGCACATTTCTACGTTTTGCAGAAGAAAAAAATGACGTAAAACATCTCTATTGATGACATCATCAAAAGTTGACACATTTTCCAAACAGTGATTTTCAAACACAATGAGATTCCTGGTGACCTGGGGAGCAAGAACATACCCTCCTCCCTCTGACTAGAAACTCCTTTCAGGTTTTGAAAATCACAGTTTTTCTTACTTTTAATCCCACCCTGTGATGTCACATAGAAGCATTTTTTTTAAATCACAGATCATAGAGAATATCATTCACGATTGACAGTGATGATGGCATATTTTGAAAGTAGGTAGGCCTAATTTGGTGTTTGAGGGTATAAAAATATAAAAACATTTCTTCAAGTCAATGTGTGTAAGAAATTATGACACCATTTATTAGAATTTTTTGTTTACTGGCAACTAAAAAAAGTTGTCACTAAACCACTGTTTAAAGAGAATACTAAGTAGAACATAATTATATACAGTCTCCAATCTTTATATACATTTTTTAAAGGCCGACAGGATTTCATTTCTCCCGGTCTCTGGCCCACACTCCAGTACAGTAGGTGGCGGTAATGCATCATTACCCCTTGACTGCCACCCGCAGATAAACCCCCGAAGAAGTAGAAGCTCGTCAGTCACCTCCGTAGCTTGCTAGCCAACATAGCCGGAACATTGCAGCTCTTTAGACGGTTTCGGTGAATGGGAAGTTGCTGTGTTTGAAACACACGTCTTTCAGATCTACTAGTTACCCCGTTTAATTTGATATTTGCGTTGTTAGTCATCTAGCTAGCTGGTTAAGTTAGCACTAGGCTAGTTGTTTATGCTAACTAACTAGCTAACTAACATCCCCGACCATGAGCTCACTAAACAACTCCCCCACCGCCAAAGAACAGGAGGTCTGCTGGACGGAGAAAGAGGGTCTGTGGCTTAATATTGTCGTGAAAGAAGAGGAGGAGGAGGAGGACGTCACAGTGAAAGGAGATACAGACGCGCTCAGAGTGAAAGAGAAGGAGGAGGAGGAAGAGGGGGATGTCGTTTTTAGAGTGAAGCAGCAGGAGGAGGTTACTGTCACATTGGAAAATGAGGAAAAAACTGGAGATCTGATCAACACCGGTAAGTAACTAGTGGGGTGATAATAATGAACTGAAGGAGTCTGTAATGTTCTGTTTAGAGGCGAATTGGCTCTGGCAGCCAAAACAGCCAAACACTCAGTCTAAACGTGAATCGGTTCTCTATTGAGGGTACAGTTCTAGAATCATAAATCCCTCTACTTTCATATCACATCAAGATAATTAACCAAATGCTAAATATACACTTACTGTACACCAGAGGAGGCTGGTGGGAGGAGCTATAGGAGGACAGGCTCATGGCTGGAATGGAATAAATGGAACGGTATTAAACATATAGAAACCATGTTCAACTCCGGTTCCATTCCAGCCATTACAATGAGCCCGTCCTCCTATAGCTCCTCCAACCAGCCTCCTCTGCTGTACACTGTTTTAATTGTTATAACCATAGAGAATGATAGAGGCCTCTAGTAGCCAAAATAATGTACTAGCATGGGCAGCTTCATTGAAGGCTTCCATCATTTTAATGTAGTCAACTGGGTGGGACTTCCAACTTCATTGGCTGAGCCCTCCTGGTGACCCAGTTGGAGTCACGTCCAACCGGGTCATCAGGAGGGATCAGCCAATCGTAAAGAAGAAAATGGACTACTTCAAAATGGAGATAGCCTCAATGGCATAAAGCTGTCACTAACACCATAATGTTACAGATACAATGAGGAAATACTCTCTCTCTATAAAGCTGTCACTAACACCATAATGTTACAGATACAATGAGGAAATACTCTCTCTCTATAAAGGTGTGTCACTGTAACCTTTTTTCATTTTATTTGCTGATATGAAAAATAAGGTCCTCATGCTTCCAAAACGGTACCTCAAGCGACGCGTGTTAATGTTCAGACCGAGCATCTGGCCTCTTAACAAAACTCCCCCGTACAGAAGACGCCTTCGTCCAATGACTCTTATCACATGTTATTGGTCCATATTTAGCAGATGTTATTGGTCACATATTTAGCAGATGTTATTGGTCACATACACATATTTAGCAGATGTTATTGGTCACATACTAGAAAATAAAGGAGAGCCGCACACTCTAGGAGCTCAGATGCAAAAATATTTAATTACCAAAGTTTCGACAGGCAAGCTGTCTTCATCAGGGTACAATCACAGACACTGCGGGATGACTCGTTTATATATAGTGTCAAAACACACAGGTGTCAGTAATCATGGCCAACAGTGGCCTAATATCATTGGTTAATTACTCATATTAAAACGGCATAGAATGAGCAACATACAATTAATACAAATGGATAGCATACGATCATAGACACACTAAAGACCACACAAGCCTACAAACAACCACAATGGCAAAGTCACAACAATCACAACAATCACAAGAATGGCTTCAGATCAAAGTCCACATTAAGACCGAAGGGAGCAAGGGTCTTTAAATTAAATATCCAAGCAGCCTCTCGTCTTAACAATAAATTATCAAGGTCACCCCCTCTCCTAGGGAGGGTGACATGTTCGATGCCAATATAACGCAAAGATGAAATCGAGTGGCCTGCCTCCAAAAAGTGGGCCGCAACTGGGTAGGTCAAGTTTTTGCACCTAATGGTGCTACGATGCTCTGAGACCATTAGGTGCAAAAACTTGACCTACCCAGTTGCGGCCCACTTTTTGGAGGCAGGCCACTCGATTTCATCTTTGCGTTATATTGGCATCGAACATGTCACCCTCCCTAGGAGAGGGGGTGACCTTGATAATTTATTGTTAAGACGAGAGGCTGCTTGGATATTTAATTTAAAGACCCTTGCTCCCTTCGGTCTTAATGTGGACTTTGATCTGAAGCCATTCTTGTGATTGTTGTGATTGTTGTGACTTTGCCATTGTGGTTGTTTGTAGGCTTGTGTGGTCTTTAGTGTGTCTATGATCGTATGCTATCCATTTGTATTAATTGTATGTTGCTCATTCTATGCCGTTTTAATATGAGTAATTAACCAATGATATTAGGCCACTGTTGGCCATGATTACTGACACCTGTGTGTTTTGACACTATATATAAACGAGTCATCCCGCAGTGTTTGTGATTGTACCCTGATGAAGACAGCTTGTCTGTCGAAACGTTGGTAATTAAATATTTTTGCATCTGAGCTCCTAGAGTGTGCGGCTCTCCTTTATTTTCTAGTTTTCTACTCCGCTAGCCAGCACCTCGCCTACATAGGTGTGCGTTTCTTTTTTCTTCTATATTGGTCACATACACATATTTAGCAGATGTTATTGGTCACATACACATATTTAGCAGATGTTATTGGTCACATATTTAGCAGATGTTATTGGTCACATATTTAGCAGATGTTATTGGTCACATATTTAGCAGATTTAGCAGATGTTACTGGTCACATACACATATTTAGCAGATGTTATTGGTCACATATTTAGCAGATTTAGCAGATGTTATTGGTCACATACACATATTTAGCAGATGTTATTGGTCACATATTTAGCATATTTAGCAGATGTTATTGGTCACATACACATATTAACAGATGTTATTGGTCACATACACATATTTAGCAGATGTTATTGGTCACATACACATATTTAGCAGATGTTATTGGTCACATACACATATTTAACAGATGTTATTGGTCACATATTTAGCAGATGTTGTTGGTCACATACACATATTTAGCAGATGTTATTGGTCACATACACATATTTATCAGATGTTATTGGTCACATATTTATCAGATGTTATTGGTCACATACACATATTTAGCAGATGTTATTGGTCACATATTTAGCAGATGTTATTGGTCACATACACATATTTATCAGATGTTATTGGTCACATATTTAGCAGATGTTATCGGTCACATACACATATTTATCAGATGTTATTGGTCACATACACATATTTAGCAGATGTTATTGGTCACATACACATATTTAGCAGATGTTATTGCTGGTATAGCGAAATGCTTGTGTTTCTAGCTCCAACAGTGCAGTAATATCTAACTATTCACAACAACAATAAAACACACACATCTAAAATAATGGAATTCTGTGTAACATAATGGAACTGAGAGTCATGATCAAATCCTTGACGGTTGATGAAGAAAACAATACATTATTCAAATACTGAGCTAGCCTATAGTCTATGCTCACAAGGGGGAGGAATTATATTTCTCAAAGGTAGTATGTACCGGAGCGCCAAGTCTAGGTCCAAGAGGCTTCTAAACAGCTTCTACCCACAAGCCATACGACTCCTGAACAGCTAATCAAATGGCTACCCAGACTATTTGCATTGCCCAGCCCCCCCACCCCTCTTCTACATGGCTGCTACTCTCTGTTATTATCTATGCATAGTCAATTTAATACCTCTATGTACATATTACCTCAACACCCGTGCCCCCGCACATTGACTCTGTACCGGTACCCCCTGTATATAGCCTCCACATTGACTCTGTACCGGTACCCCTGTATATGGCCTCCACATTGACTTGGTACCGGTACCCCCTGTATATAGCCTCCACATTGACTCTGTACCGGTACCCCCTGTATATAGCCTCCACATTGACTCTGTACCGGTACCCCTGTATATCGCCTCCACATTGACTCTGTACCGGTACCCCTGTATATAGCCTCCACATTGACTCTGTACCGGTACCCCTGTATATAGCCTCCACATTGACTCTGTACCGGTACCCCCTGTATATAGTCTCCACATTGACTCTGTACCGGTACACCTGTATATAGTCTCCACTTTGACTCTGTACCGGTACCCCTGTATATAGCCTCCACATTGACTCTGTACCGGTACCCCCTGTATATAGCCTCCACATTGACTCTGTACCGGTACCCCCTGTATATAGCCTCCACATTGACTCTGTACCGGTACCCCCTGTATATAGCCTCCACATTGACTCTGTACCGGTACCCCCTGTATATAGCCTCCACATTGACTCTGTACCGGTATACTCTGTACCGGTACCCCCTGTATATAGCCTCCACATTGACTCTGTACCGGTACCCCCTGTATATAGCCTCCACATTGACTCTGTACCGGTACCCCCTGTATATAGCCTCCACATTGACTCTGTACCGGTACCCCCTGTATATAGCCTCCACATTGACTCTGTACCGGTACCCCCTGTATATAGCCTCCACATTGACTCTGTACCGGTACCCCCTGTATATAGCCTCCACATTGACTCTGTACCGGTACCCCCTGTATATAGCCTCCACATTGACTCTGTACCGGTACCCCCTGTATATAGCCTCCACATTGACTCTGTACCGGTACCCCCTGTATATAGCCTCCACATTGACTCTGTACCGGTACCCCCTGTATATAGCCTCCACATTGACTCTGTACCGGTACCCCTGTATATAGCCTCCACATTGCCTTGACTCTGTACCGGTACCCCCTGTATATAGCCTCCACATTGACTCTGTACCGGTACCCCCTGTATATAGCCTCCACATTGACTCTGTACCGGTACCCCCTGTATATAGCCTCCACATTGACTCTGTACCGGTACCCCCTGTATATAGCCTCCACATTGACTCTGTACCGGTACCCCCTGTATATAGCCTCCACATTGACTCTGTACCGGTACCCCCTGTATATAGCCTCCACATTGACTCTGTACCGGTACCCCCTGTATATAGCCTCCACATTGACTCTGTACCGGTACCCCCTGTATATAGCCTCCACATTGACTCTGTACCGGTACCCCCTGTATATAGCCTCCACATTGACTCTGTACCGGTACCCCCTGTATATAGCCTCCACATTGACTCTGTACCGGTACCCCCTGTATATAGCCTCCACATTGACTCTGTACCGGTACCCCCTGTATATAGCCTCCACATTGACTCTGTACCGGTACCCCCTGTATATAGCCTCCACATTGACTCTGTACCGGTACCCCCTGTATATAGCCTCCACATTGACTCTGTACCGGTACCCCCTGTATATAGCCTCCACATTGACTCTGTACCGGTACCCCCTGTATATAGCCTCCACATTGACTCTGTACCGGTACCCCCTGTATATAGCCTCCACATTGACTCTGTACCGGTACCCCCTGTATATAGCCTCCACATTGACTCTGTACCGGTACCCCCTGTATATAGCCTCCACATTGACTCTGTACCGGTACCCCCTGTATATAGCCTCCACATTGACTCTGTACCGGTACCCCCTGTATATAGCCTCACATTGACTCTGTACCGGTACCCCCTGTATATAGCCTCCACATTGACTCTGTACCGGTACCCCTGTATATAGCCTCCACATGACTCTGTACCGGTACCCCCTGTATATAGCCTCCACATTGACTCTGTACCGGTACCCCCTGTATATAGCCTCCACATTGACTCTGTACCGGTACCCCCTGTATATAGCCTCCACATGGACTCTGTACCGGTACCCCCTGTATATAGCCTCCACATTGACTCTGTACCGGTACCCCCTGTATATAGCCTCCACATTGACTCTGTACCGGTACCCCCTGTATATAGCCTCACATTGACTCTGTACCGGTACCCCCTGTATATAGCCTCTACATGGACTCTGTACCGGTACCCCCTGTATATAGCCTCACATGGACTCTGTACCGGTACCCCCTGTATATAGCCTTCACATGGACTCTGTACCGGTACCCCCTGTATATAGCCTCACATGGACTCTGTACCGGTACCCCCTGTATATAGCCTCACATTGACTCTGTACCGGTACCCCCTGTATATAGCCTCCACATTGACTCTGTACCGGTACCCCCTGTATATAGCCTCCACATTGACTCTGTACCGGTACCCCCTGTATATAGCCTCCACATTGACTCTGTACCGGTACCCCCTGTATATAGCCTCCACATGGACTCTGTACCGGTACCCCCTGTATATAGCCTCCACATTGACTCTGTACCGGTACCCCCTGTATATAGCCTCCACATTGACTCTGTACCGGTACCCCCTGTATATAGCCTCCACATTGACTCTGTACCGGTACCCCCTGTATATAGCCTCCACATTGACTCTGTACCGGTACCCCCTGTATATAGCCTCCACATTGACTCTGTACCGGTACCCCCTGTATATAGCCTCCACATTGACTCTGTACCGGTACCCCCTGTATATAGCCTCCACATTGACTCTGTACCGGTACCCCCTGTATATAGCCTCCACATTGACTCTGTACCGGTACCCCCTGTATATAGCCTCCACATTGACTCTGTACTGGTACCCCCTGTATATAGCCTCCACATTGACTCTGTACCGGTACCCCCTGTATATAGCCTCCACATTGACTCTGTACCGGTACCCCCTGTATATAGCCTCCACATTGACTCTGTACCGGTACCCCCTGTATATAGCCTCCACATTGACTCTGTACCGGTACCCCCTGTATATAGCCTCCACATTGACTCTGTACCGGTACCCCCTGTATATAGCCTCCACATTGACTCTGTACCTGGTACCCCCTGTATATAGCCTCCACATTGACTCTGTACCGGTACCCCCTGTATATAGCCTCCACATTGACTCTGTACCGGTACCCCCTGTATATAGCCTCCACATTGACTCTGTACTGGTACCCCCTGTATATAGCCTCCACATTGACTCTGTACCGGTACCCCCTGTATATCGCCTCCACATTGACTCTGTACCGGTACCCCCTGTATATAGCCTCCACATTGACTCTGTACCGGTACCCCCTGTATATAGCCTCCACATTGACTCTGTACTGGTACCCCCTGTATATCGCCCCGCTATTGTTATTTACTACTGCACTTTAATTATTTGTTATTCTTATCTCTTAATTTTTATTTGTTGGTATTTTCTTAAACCTGCATTGTTGTTAAGGGCTTGTAAGTCAGCATTTCAATGTAAGGTCTACACCTGTTGTATTCGGTGCATGTGACAAATAAAATGTTTATTTTCATTTTATTTGCAAAAAAGTTAGGGGTCAAAATTTTGGACACCTCTGTTTCCATTACCTTTCAATACCTCACATTGAGAATAACGGCATTGAACCTGTTTCTAAAATGTGTTATTGGGAGGAATCTTGGACTATTCCTCCGTACAGAAACCTTCCAGATGTTTGAAATCTTTTTGTCTCTTATGGAGTGTCCTTTTCAATTCAAACCACAGGTTTTCAATAGCTTTCAAGTCATTGAGATGAATTGAAACATTTTAGTTTTTTGTGGCCAATTCTACATGTATTTTCAGATGTTGATATATGCTTGGAGTTATTGTCTTGCTGGAAGATCCACTTGCAGCCAAGTGTCAGCCTCCTGGCCGTGGCAACAAGGTTTCTGGCTAAAATGTCCTGGCAATATGTGATATGATGTCATACCAGGACATGATGCCGTTGACCTTAACAAAGGACCCAGGACCAGTAGAAGCAAAACAGCCCCATAACATCAAATATCCACCACCATATTTTACAGTAGCTATGGGGTTATTTTCTGCTCATGCATTCTAATTTCGACACCTAACCCACCGCTGGCGTACGTGGCCAAACGGCTCTGTCTTCATGTCATCCAATACATGTAAACGCCTGGAGTTTTTAACCAGCGTTGGCACTTGTATTGGAATCGGTGCTTTGGTCAGATGACAGGAAAATAGAGCTCTTTGGCCACGCCCACCAGTGGTATTGAGAACAGAGGTGTCCATTTCAGGAATTGAAAACCGAGATGTCCATAATTTTAACCCCTTCCTTTTGGAGAATGTGTTATTATTTGTTAAACAAAATCTCTTTCTCTGAGCAATTGTAATTAGTATAAAATAATATAATTTCCCAAATTTCTCTCAGTATTTTAATGATTTATTGTAGACAGTCATTATTGTTCATCTCTGTCAGCGGTGTACACACTTTAACAGCGGCACAAACTCTGCAGTTTGCCCACGAGAGCAAAATTCATATTTTTTAAAACATGATTTAATTCATTTGTTTTTAAAATCTCAATGGTGTTAATAGTTTTTTAGTTATCAGGTAAGACGGTCTGTCCTACTTCTGAGGTTGAGAGACGAAAGCTTCTGTAAGCATAGTTTCTAGCCAACCACACTGGTTGTCCATTCTAAACAGAAATTGTTTCTATGCTGGCAGTCTAATTTTCTTTTCCCTTGCTAGCTCGCCAACTAAAGCTAACACAGTCGCATCAAGTTCACCTTTGTTTATTTGTTATATACACATGATGAACGACGGGGTAAACAGTGCCATTAATTTTTTATTTAACCTTTAACTAGGCAAGTCAGTTAAGAACAAATTCTTATTTACAATGACGGCCTACACCGGCAATAAGATGCTTCGTTACAAGTTTATCTCTGGACAGTGCAACAACAGTACACAATTAAATGAGAGAGAAACAGGATTCTGCAAGAATAAATATAATAGAAGATAGTCAACTAATTACAACTGATATTTCCAACCTGTGCTGGGGAATTGTGCAGTAGACCGTGTTAGTTGTGGGACATTGATCAGTATAATGAAGGAAAATACCATTCACTTATGCATGTTGATCGATGTACGGACCAATTATGTTCATGTCTTATCATAATCTTTAGCAAATCAATACATTTTTAATTAGTTCAATACATTTAGTTGATTTCCTACTATGATAAATACATTTTCTAATATTGCTGAATTCTGTTTTAATGTCTGGAATCTGTGATTCCGTTCTGCACATCGGATATTTTATTGGGTCTTACAGATGGCAAGGTTTATACAATTCCCCTCTGTTACAAACCAAATGTTAGGCAAGAAGAATGGGGTAAAAATGAGATTAGTTTATGAATTGCCAGGCTGGGCTATGGGACAGTGGATGCATAGGGATAATTCAAATGGAACTATTAAAGCGATGCATCAGGATTTTATCAACGAGGCCCTTTATCTACTTCCCTAGAGGCAGATGAACTGGTGAATACCATTTTTATGTCTCTGTGTCAAGTATGAAGGAAGTTACAGTTAGTTTCTGCTAGCATGCTAGCAGATACTATAGACTACCAGTGATTATGCTAACGCTAGTTAGCAATTGCGCTACGGCTAGTTAGAAACTTACGTCAAACTGCACGCATAGACATACAAATGGTATCCATGAGTTCATCTGACTCTGGGGAAGTAGATATTGTGAAAATTCTGAAATATCCCTTTAACAGGCATTACCTGTGGATTATTGTGGATGACTAACAGCTGTCAACCAATCAGCATCCAGGATCCAAATGTACCGTTTGGGATCTAGTCTGGATTAAACCTCATAGGAAGAAGGTTTAATCATGTGGAGGTTTCATTTCTGTTGAACTAAATACTCTGTTTGTCTTTGGCAGGAGAGAGGCCAGACTTTCCCTCTGACAGCGGGAAGAGTCCCTCAGGGGAACCAGACCCAGAGACACCCAAACCAGTGAGACCACACCACTGCTCCCACTGTGGAAAGACTTTTACCTGGTTATCAAAGCTGAAAGAGCACGAGAGAACACACACTGGAGAAAAGCCTTACCAATGTGCCATTTGTGGAAAAACTTTTACCCAGTTAGGGGGCTTTCAATATCATGAGCGGACACACAGAGAAAAAAATACCTACCACTGCTGTCAGAATGGAAAGACATTTACCCAGTTAGGGAACCTGAAAAATAATGAAAGAATACTCACACAGGGAGAGAAGGCAAACCACTGCTCCCAGTGCGGAAAGAGTTTTAAATGGTTATCAAAGCTGAAAGAGCACGAGAGAACCCACACAGGAGAAAAGCCTTTTCATTGCTCCCATTGTGACAAGAAATTTAACCAGTCATCGCATCTGAAAGAGCATGAGAGAACACACACAGGAGAGAAGCCTTTCCGGTGTTCCCAGTGTGGAAAGGGTTTTACCTGGTTATGGAACCTGAAAACACACGAGAGGACACACACAGGAGAAAAGCCGTACCAATGCTCCCTGTGTGGAAAGACTTTTACCCAGTTAGGGGGCTTTAAATATCACGAGAGAACACACACAGAAAAAAAGACCTATCACTGCTCTCATTGTGAAAAGACATTTACCCGTTTAGGGAACCTAAAAAAGCATGAGACAATACACACACAGGAGGAGAAGGCTCCCAGTGCGGACATACTTCTAGTCAGTTAGGGAACCTGAAAAAGAAATAACACATACAGGATAGAAGCCAGGGGCGAATTCGCCATCCGAGACATGAACATAGTTGTGCAGCAACGCTCCCCATCCAACCTGACAGAGCTTGAGAGGATCTGCAGAGAAAAATGGGAGCAACTTCCCAAATACAGGTGTGCCAAGCTTGTATCATCATACCCAAGAAGACTCAAGGTTGTAATCGCTGCCAAAGGTGCTTCAACAAAGTACTGAGTAAAGGGTCTGAATACTTATGTAAATGTAATATTTCAGTTTTTTTTTATTTTAATAAATGAGTAAACATTTCTAAAAACCTGTTTCTGCTTTGTCTTTATGGGGTATTGTGATGTCATTATGGGGTATTGTGATGTCATTATGGGGTATTGTGTATAGATTGATGAGGGGATAAAAAAAAAAAAAAGTAGAATAAGGCTGGAATGTAACAAAATGTGGAAAAAGTCAAGGGGTCTGAATACTTTCCGAACTCACTGTATCTAGGATATATAAGCAAGCTCAGAAGTCAAAAAAAGTTGGGGACAAATATTTAACCCCTTTAGTTGTTGGCACAAAACTCCCATACATGATTTAAATCGGTTACCTTCAGACGAGTCCCATGACAGCCTCCACTGATCTCCAGTGGTGTTTTTCCATATTGTATTAGTTTTAAACATGAGCTGGTTAGAAAAGAGAAGGACCGTGTCTCGCCAGTCACTGGTACAGAAATGGTTGAGAAACGCTGTACTGTACTGCCCGGTCAAGTGACTGTGCGAAATCGTTGAGGGAGGCGCCCCATGGTCAAATGGAACAGTCATCTGTCCTGCTGTCATTTTGTCAACAATCCAGCATGGGTCAATGGCTGTATAAAGAATGGACAAAACCATCGATCACGTGACTCCATTCATTCCTATAGGAAGAGTCAATGGCGCATGACACGCTCAGTTTGAGCTACTCCAGGAAGTGACGTTGCAGGCTAGCTCAGTGCTGCCCCCTCTGAGGAACTGAAGTTGAAGGCCGACCGGGGTACTGCAGGCTGCCAGTACGATTTTAAAATAGTCGGTTAAAGGACATACATCTGGTGTATTAGAAGCAATTATTGGTACTATGATTGTATTCGATTTTTTTTTTTGTGGGGGGGGGGGTGGGTGTTTGCCATTTCCCCATTCCTATAATGAGGGATCCTGTTTTCTGCTAACAACGTCTGCAGTACCGCGATCGGCCTTGACTTTCCGTGGCTTCAATGAGAGGGAATCGTTCTCCCCTGAGTATGCTGCGTCCTTAAGAAACATACTAACATCTCTTTTCCACAAAATGTATGTTGACATTTTTTTAACTATTTTGCATTGGGGAGGTAGATAAAGTGTTTATCATAGTCAATCACCTTTGTATTTTTTTTAAATTTGATTTATTTGGATTGGGGGCAAACACATTGACACATTGAACAACAATCGTCTGATGCACTGAAGTATTACTAGCAAATGTTCAACACCAGACCCAATGGGCTTTTATGGAAACAAACATAAAGAATGAAAAATAAAGTTTACATCTATTGTATTGTGATACGCTGGTTGTCATTCTTCCTGCTGCCCACCAGGGGGAGCTGAACTCTTCACTGGGGAAGCTGCTAGGGAAGAGCAGGAGGTTTGAGAAGGTTACACGGATCTTTGAACACGCCTCCCAACACAACCAGGTTAGACTTGCATTGTCGGTCTGTCAATGAATCAATCACAATTAAACAATCAATGTATTTATAAAGCCCCTTTTACATGAGTTGTCACAAATCAGCTGTCACAAAGTTATCAGATCTGTGCACCCTCCCTCCCTGACTCCCCGCTCCGTTCCTCCCTCCCTCCCCCAGAGCCATGCCCAGCAGACAGAGAGACAGATAAAGGAGGAGTTTGAGAAGCTGCACCAGTTCCTGAGAGAGGAGGAAGAGGCCAGGCTAGCCAGGCTGAGGGAGGAAGAGGAGGAGAGGAATAGAGTGATGAAGGAGAAGAAAGAGAGATTGGGGAAAGAGATGGAGCTGCTGGCTAAAACCATCCGAGAGATCGAGGAAGAGATGAAGGAAGACAGAGATGACATCGCCTTTCTGCAGGTGTGTGTGTGTGTGTGTGTGTGTGCGTGTGTGTGCGTGTGTGTGTGTGTGTGTGTGTGTGTGTGTGTGTGTGTGTGTGTGTGTGTGTGTGTGTGTGTGTGTGTGTGTGTGTGTGTGATGGCATACTGCGCATTGGCATAAATGTGATAAGACATTGCTTTGTCTTCCAGAATTACCAGGAGACAGTAAAGAGGTATGCAGACTCTCCTTCTCTCTCTCTCTCCCTCTCTCTCTCTCTCTCTCTCTCTCTCTCTCTCTCTCTGTTTCTCTCTCTCTCTCTCTCTCTCTCTCTCTCTCTCTCTCTCGCTCTCTCTGTGTGTTTCTCTCTCTCTGTGTGTTTCTCTCTCTCTCTCTCTGTTTCTCTCTCTCTCTCTCTGTTTCTCTCTCTCTCGCTCTGTGCTTCTCTTTTTGTTTTATTTTTTGGCACAAGTCACACACAGAGCCCTGTAACAGAATAGAGTTTGTGTGTGTGTGTGTAGGACGTGGCAGAGTCATGAGGAGCCAGAGGAGGTGTGTGGTCCTCTGATAGACGTGTCCAAACACCTGACCAACCTCCTCTACATCGTCTGGAACGACATGCTGCACATAGCCCCTTACAGTGAGTCTGGGGGGAGGGACGGAGTGGTGTGTGTCCTATCTCCCCCTCTCACTTTCCCTCCCCCGGTCCCCCTCTTCCCCCAACCCCCCCCTTCCAGCTCCGGTAACCCTGGACCCGACCACGTCCTGCCCATCTCTGGTCCTCTCCCCGGGGCTAACCTCTGTCCAGCTGGGAAAGGAGAGGATCCAGATCCAGCCCGCTAACCCGGAGAGATTTGACCCGATCGACTGCACTCTGGGCTGGGAAGGATTCAGCGCCGGCACCCACTGCTGGACCGTGGAGGTGGGGCACTCACTGACTAAGGATGGCTTACGAATGGCACACTGTTCACTATTTGGTGCTTTTGACCAGGGCCGAAACACACACTGACGGAGGTTCTTGGTGCTTTTGACCAGGGCCCATACACACACACTGATGGAGGTTCTTGGTGCTTTTGACCAGGGCCCATACACACACACTGATGGAGGTTCTTGGTGCTTTTGACCAGGGCCCATACACACACTCTGACGGAGGTTCTTGGTGCTTTTGACCAGGGCCCATACACACACACTGACGGAGGTTCTTGGTGCTTTTGACCAGGGCCCATACACACACACTGATGGGGGTTCTTGGTGCTTTTGACCAGGGCCCATACACACACACTGATGGAGGTTCTTGGTACTTTTGACCAGGGCCCATACACACACACTGATATAGGTTCTTGGTGCTTTTAACCAGGGCCCATACACACACACTGACGGAGGTTCTTGGTGCTTTTGACCAGGGCCCATACACACACACTGATGGGGGTTCTTGGTGCTTTTGACCAGGGCCCATACACACACACTGATGGAGGTTCTTGGTACTTTTGACCAGGGCCCATACACACACACTGATATAGGTTCTTGGTGCTTTTAACCAGGGCCCATACACACACACTGATGGAGGTTCTGGTGATTTTGACCAGGGCCCATAAACACACACTGATATAGGTTCTTGGTGCTTTTGACCAGGGCCCATAAACACACACTGATATAGGTTCTTGGTGCTTTTAACCAGGGCCCATACACACACACTGATGGAGGTTCTGGTGATTTTGACCAGGGCCCATAAACACACACTGATATAGGTTCTTGGTGCTTTTGACCAGGGCCCATACACACACACTGATGGAGGTTCTTGGTGCTTTTGACCAGGGCCCATACACACACACTGATGGAGGTTCTTGGTGCTTTTGACCAGGGCCCATACACACACACTGATATAGGTTCTTGGTGCTTTTGACCAGGGCCCATACACACACACTGATGGAGGTTCTTTATTGGAGGAATATTATATATATATCTGTCTTTCAGGAATGTTACTTTTGTTGACTTTTAGTCAATTCCAAAAATAATTTTAACTATACATGAGTATAATAATAACACATTTATCCTGCTACAAGGTTGGAGAGAGCAGCAACTGGACAGTTGGTGTGGCCAGCCAATCGGTGCGTAGGAGGGAGGAGTTTGAGGCATGTCCGGAGGAGGGGCTATGGACCCTCAGCCTACGGAATGGGACGTACCGTGCCATGACCACACCCTGTACCACCCTCCCTCTGGACTGGTCCCGCCCCTTTCACAGAATCAAGGTGGGGCAATAGTTAGCTAAGAGGGTGTACTTGAGAGAGGGGGAGGCACACCCACAAGTAGTAGAATAGAATGAAATAGATTTAGTGAATTAACTGTTGACCCTGTGTGTCTAACTTAGTCTTCTGTTTCTGTAGTTTTACCCTGTAAGACAGAGCGCCAACAACAGATTTCCTTTATTCTTCATTGATCATTTGTTACAGATAATCCATCTTCTCCTCTCGCCTGAAGGGCTACAAGAAAAAATAACCAATTTCCGTTTAGTGCCTAATGGACAATGACGTTTTATGTTATTTCTTTAGGTGTTTCTGGATTGGGAGAACGGTCAGGTGGAATTCTGGGACGCGATGAGGGACAAACTCCTGTTCGCCTTCACGCACCGCTTCACAGAGACGCTGTATCCGTACTTTCAGAGCAGCTGTTCTAAGTGCTGGCTAGTGGTGTTACCCCAGAGAGTGTGTGTGGAGATAGAGCTAGATCCTATCCCTGGGGATGACGATGGAGACCAGATCCCACACGACGGATCATCCAATGAGGGAGAGGATACCAAGACTAGATCCACTGATGACAGCGAGCTGACAGAAACCGGATCCCCTGTCGAAGCCCAGATCCCAATGACCGGATCTCCCAAGATCTCAACCACTGACCAGAACCAAGAGACAAGCTGCCCTGACAAAACGTCAAACACCGGATCCGCTCAAAGGATGGGCCGGATCCCAAAGACTAAATCCACCGGAAAGGGAAAGATCCCACAGACTGGATCCACTGTTCAGAAGCAGATCAAAAACACCAGATCCAATGGAAGCTACCACATCACGAAGGATAGGCCGCTAGTCCAGGTCAGGAGGACAGAATCCACTGAGTGATCCACTGAGAGATCCACTGAGAGATCCACAAGCAACAACACAGAGATCAAGTTGCCCTGCAGCCCAGCCCAGATCATCCAACACACAAGAGATCACCCAACACAGACTAGATCCCGTACCTCCACAGACTAGATCTTCTACCTCCACAGACTAGATCCCCTACCTCCACAGACAAGATCTCCTACCTCCACAGACTAGATTCCCTACCTCCACAGACTAGATTCCCTACCTCCACAGACTAGATTCCCTACCTCCACAGACTAGATCCCCTACCTCCATAGACTAGATGTCCTACCTCCATAGACTAGATCTCCTACCTCCACAGACTAGATCCCCTACCTCCACAGACTAGATCTCCTACCTCCACACACTAGATCCCCTACCTCCATAGACTTGATCTCCTACCTCTATAGACTAGGTCTTTTACCTCCACAGACTAGATCCCCTACCTCCATAGACTAGATATCCTACCTCCACAGACTAGATCCCCAACCTCCACAGACTAGATCCCCTACCTCAATAGAGTAGATATCCTACCTCCACAGACTAGATTTCCTACCTCCACAGACTAGATCTCCAACCTCCTCAAACTAGATCCTCTACCTCCATAGAGTAGATCTCCTACCTCCACAGACTAGATCCCATACCTCCACAGACTAGATCCCATACCTCCACAGACTAGATCCCCTACCTCCACAGACTAGATCCCCTACCTCCACAGACTAGATATCCTACCTCCACAGACTAGATCCCCTACCTCCATAGACTAGATCTCCCCTCCCCACAAACTAGATCCCCTACCTCCATAGAGTAGATATCCTACCTCCACAGACTGGATCCCCTACCTCCACAGACTAGATCTCCTAGATCTGCTGTCATTGACTAGATCCCCTACCTCCACAGACTAGATCCCCTACCTCCACAGACTAGATCCCCCTATCTCCACAGACTAGATCCCCTACCTCCACAGACTAGATCTCTTACCTCCACAGACTAGATCTCTTACCTCCACAGACTAGATCCCCTACCTCCACAGACTAGATCCCCTACCTCCACAGACTAGATCTCCTACCTCCACAGACTAGATCCCCTACCTCCACAGACTAGATCCCCCTACCTCCACAGACTAGATCTCCTAGATCTGCTGTCATTGACTATATCACCTAACACACACTATTTGATATCTCTTACAGGCATTTTTGTGTGATGTTGTAATACACAGTGTATTATAGTGGAGGTAATGTTGTAACACACAGTGTATTATAGTGGAGGTAATGTTGTAATACACAGTGTATTATAGTGGAGGTAATGTTGTAATACACAGTGTATTATAGTGGAGGTAATGTTGTAATACACAGTGTATTATAGTGGAGGTAATGTTGTAACACAGTGTATTATAGTGGAGGTAATGTTGTAAAACACAGTGTATTATAGTGGAGGTAATGTAGTAATACACAGTGTATTATAGTGGAGGTAATGTTGTAACACACAGTGTATTATAGTGGAGGTAATGTTGTAACACACAGTGTATTATAGTGGAGGTAATGTTGTAATACACAGTGTATTATAGTGGAGGTAATGTTGTAACACAGTGTATTATAGTGGAGGTAATGTTGTAACACACGGTGTATTATAGTGGAGGTAATGTTGTAATACACAGTGTATTATAGTGGAGGTAATGTTGTAACACAGTGTATTATAGTGGAGGTAATGTTGTAACACAGTGTATTATAGTGGAGGTAATGTTGTAATACACAGTGTATTATAGTGGAGGTAATGTTGTAATACACAGTGTATTATAGTGGAGGTAATGTTGTAACACACGGTGTATTATAGTGGAGGTAATGTTGTAATACACAGTGTATTATAGTGGAGGTAATGTTGTAATACACAGTGTATTATAGTGGAGGTAATGTTGTAACACACAGTGTATTATAGTGGAGGTAATGTTGTAATACACAGTGTATTATAGTGGAGGTAATGTTGTAAAACACAGTGTATTATAGTGGAGGTAATGTAGTAATACACAGTGTATTATAGTGGAGGTAATGTTGTAACACACGGTGTATTATAGTGGAGGTAATGTTGTAATACACAGTGTATTATAGTGGAGGTAATGTTGTAACACACAGTGTATTATAGTGGAGGTAATGTTGTAACACACAGTGTATTATAGTGGAGGTAATGTTGTAATACACAGTGTATTATAGTGGAGGTAATGTTGTAATACACAGTGTATTAGAGTGGAGGTAATGTTGTAATACACAGTGTATTATAGTGGAGGTAATGTTGTAATACACAGTGTATTATAGTGGAGGTAATGTTGTACCGGTAATACACAGTGTATTATAGTGGAGGTAATGTTGTAATACACAGTGTATTATAGTGGAGGTAATGTTGTAATACACAGTGTATTATAGTGGAGGTAATGTTGTAACACAGTGTATTATAGTGGAGGTAATGTTGTAACACACGGTGTATTATAGTGGAGGTAATGTTGTAATACACAGTGTATTATAGTGGAGGTAATGTTGTAATACACAGTGTATTATAGTGGAGGTATTGTTGTAATACACAGTGTATTATAGTGGAGGTAATGTTGTAATACACAGTGTATTATAGTGGAGGTAATGTTGTAACACACAGTGTATTACAGTGGAGGTAATGTTGTAACACAGTGTATTATAGTGGAGGTAATGTTGTAATACACAGTGTATTATAGTGGAGGTATTGTTGTAATACACAGTGTATTATAGTGGAGGTAATGTTGTAATACACAGTGTATTATAGTGGAGGTAATGTTGTAATACACAGTGTATTATAGTGGAGGTAATGTTGTAATACACAGTGTATTATAGTGGAGGTAATGTTGTAACACACAGTGTATTACAGTGGAGGTAATGTTGTAACACAGTGTATTATAGTGGAGGTAATGTTGTAATACACAGTGTATTATAGTGGAGGTAATGTTGTAATATACAGTGTATTATAGTGGAGGTAATGTTGTAATATACAGTGTATTATAGTGGAGGTAATGTTGTAATACACAGTGTATTATAGTGGAGGTAATGTAGTAATACACAGTGTATTACAGTGGAGGTAATGTTGTAACACACAGTGTATTATAGTGGAGGTAATGTTATAACACACAGTGTATTATAGTGGAGGTAATGTTGTAATACACAGTGTATTATAGTGGAGGTAATGTTGTAACACACAGTGTATTATAGTGGAGGTAATGTTGTAACACACAGTGTATTATAGTGGAGGTAATGTTGTAATACACAGTGTATTATAGTGGAGGTAATGTTGTAACACACAGTGTATTATAGTGGAGGTAATGTTGTAACACACAGTGTATTATAGTGGAGGTAATGTTGTACCGGTAATACACAGTGTATTATAGTGGAGGTAATGTTGTAACACACGGTGTATTATAGTGGAGGTAATGTTGTAATACACAGTGTATTATAGTGGAGGTAATGTTATAATACACAGTGTATTATAGTGGAGGTAATGTTGTAAAACACAGTGTATTATAGTGGAGGTAATGTTGTACCGGTAATACACAGTGTATTATAGTGGAGGTAATGTTGTAACACACGGTGTATTATAGTGGAGGTAATGTTGTAATACACAGTGTATTATAGTGGAGGTAATGTTATAACACACAGTGTATTATAGTGGAGGTAATGTTGTAAAACACAGTGTATTATAGTGGAGGTAATGTTGTAATACACAGTGTATTATAGTGGAGGTAATGTTGTAATACACAGTGTATTATAGTGGAGGTAATGTTATAAAACACAGTGTATTATAGTGGAGGTAATGTTGTAATACACAGTGTATTATAGTGGAGGTAATGTTGTAATACACAGTGTATTATAGTGGAGGTAATGTTATAACACACAGTGTATTATAGTGGAGGTAATGTTGTAACACACAGTGTATTATAGTGGAGGTAATGTTGTAATACACCGTGTATTATAGTGGAGGTAATGTAGTAATATACAGTGTATTATAGTGGAGGTAATGTTGTAATACACAGTGTATTATAGTGGAGGTAATGTTGTAATACACAGTGTATTATAGTGGAGGTAATGTTATAAAACACAGTGTATTATAGTGGAGGTAATGTTGTAATACACAGTGTATTATAGTGGAGGTAATGTTGTAATACACAGTGTATTATAGTGGAGGTAATGTTATAACACACAGTGTATTATAGTGGAGGTAATGTTGTAACACACAGTGTATTATAGTGGAGGTAATGTTGTAATACACCGTGTATTATAGTGGAGGTAATGTTGTAATACACAGTGTATTATAGTGGAGGTAATGTTGTAACACACGGTGTATTATAGTGGAGGTAATGTTGTAATACACAGTGTATTATAGTGGAGGTAATGTTGTAATACACAGTGTATTATAGTGGAGGTAATGTTGTAATACACAGTGTATTATAGTGGAGGTAATGTTGTAATACACAGTGTATTATAGTGGAGGTAATGTTGTAATACACAGTGTATTATAGTGGAGGTAATGTTGTAACACAGTGTATTATAGTGGAGGTAATGTTGTAACACAGTGTATTATAGTGGAGGTAATGTTGTAACACACAGTGTATTATAGTGGAGGTAATGTTGTAACACAGTGTATTATAGTGGAGGTAATGTTGTAACACAGTGTATTATAGTGGAGGTAATGTTGTACCGGTAATACACAGTGTATTATAGTGGAGGTAATGTTGTAACACAGTGTATTATAGTGGAGGTAATGTTGTAATACACAGTGTAATACACCCTTGTTCTCCCAATGTAATGTGTTTTGAATAAAGAACAAATAAAGAATGATACTGTTTAAGTGATAAAAAATTTTTTTGAACTAGGCGAGTCAGTTAAGAACAAATTATTATTTACAATGACGGCCTACTGGGGAACAACTGCCTTGTTCAAGGGCAGAACAACAGATTTTTACTTTGGGGATTTGATCCAGCAACCTTTCGGTTACATGCCCAAAGCTCTACCAACTGGGCTACCTGCCACACATACAAACACTACAACATATTCACACCAAAATGAATACATCCCAATAAATGGTCACTTTTTTTTACACAAACATTTACTCACATCAAAATCATAATTCTCCCCCCAACCTGAAGACAATAGATAACCAACTACTAGACGCTACAGTGAAGTGCAGTGTAGTGTCTCACAAGCACAGCTAACACAGAATATATGGTCTGTCCCAAATTATACCCTATTCCCTATGGGCTAAGATCAGAAGTAGTGCACTACTGTATGTAGGGAATAGGGCTCTGGTCTAAAGTAGTGCACTACTGTATGTAGGGAATAGGGCTCTGGTCTAAAGTAGTGCACTACTGTTTGTAGGGAATAGGGCTCTGGTCTAAAGTAGTGCACTACTGTATGTAGGGAATAGGGCTCTGGTCTAAAGTAGTGCACTACTGTGTGTAGGGAATAGGGCTCTGGTCTAAAGTAGTGCACTACTGTATGTAGGGAATAGGGCTCTGGTCTAAAGTAGTGCACTACTGTATGTAGGGAATAGGGCTCTGGACTAAAGTAGTGCACTACTGTATGTAGGGAATAGGGCTCTGGTCTAAAGTAGTGCACTACTGTATGTAGGGAATAGGGCTCTGGTCTAAAGTAGTGCACTACTGTATGTAGGGAATAGGGCTCTGGTCTAAAGTAGTGCACTACTGTATGTAGGGAATAGGGCTCTGGTCTAAAGCAGTGCACTATTTGTAATATCACAATATACATATAATACCCCAGAATGACAAAGCAAAAACAGGTTTTAAGAATGTTTTGAATTAAAAAATAAATAAATAAAAA
The DNA here is from genome assembly GCF_016432855.1 of Salvelinus namaycush. NCBI lineage: Eukaryota > Metazoa > Chordata > Actinopteri > Salmoniformes > Salmonidae > Salvelinus > Salvelinus namaycush. The sequence goes on along the minus strand of NC_052308.1, from coordinate 76,849,716 downwards.
GTGAAATATATGATAGGAGTTTGATAGGTACTGTAGTTGCAACACAGTAAGAGTGTCAGCATATGCAGACGCACAGGCTTGATCATCATCACCTTAGGAATGATAGGGAGATAATGTCAACACAGAGAGAGAGATAGAGAGAAAGAGAGAGAGACAGAGGGACGGAAAGAGAGAGAGACAGAGAGGGAGAGAAAGAGAGACAGAGAGACAGAGAGAGAGAAAGAAAGACAGAGAGAGAAAGAGGGGGGATAGAGGAGAACATGCAAGAGCTTTCTACTGTAACTATAGTTACAGTAGCTCTATGTTCTCTGTTGCAATGAGCATGTTGTGGTATGTACTCCAAGATACTATGTAACACACACACACCAGTCCTGTCACACACACTAGTCTTGCACACACACCAGTCCATACATCCACCCTGGGGCCAATGTCTCACCATTGAATCCCTTGGTGTGTGCGACAGGAGGGGGTTCCTGGGGAAAGGAGGCCAGTAAAGGGTCCAGGTTTTGGGCTGTGAGGGTAGAGAGGGTAGGGTGGTCCTCATCCAGACCAGCCCCAGTACTGAACAGTACCATCTCCTCTCTTCTTACCTTCTGCTAGTGATATCCATCACAGTTAGTCAACATAGTGATATCCATCACAGTTAGTCAACATAGTGATATCCATCACAGTTAGTCAACATAGTGATATCCATCCCAGTTAGTCAACATAGTGATATCCACCCCAGTTAGTCAACATAGTGATATCCATCACAGTTAGTCAACATAGTGATATCCATCACAGTTAGTCAACATAGTGATATCCATCCCAGTTAGTCAACATAGTGATATCCATCACAGTTAGTCAACATAGTGATATCCATCCCAGTTAGTCAACATAGGGATATCCATCACAGTTAGTCAACATAGTGATATCCATCACAGTTAGTCAACATAGTGATATCCATACCAGTTAGTCAACATAGTGATATCCATCACAGTTAGTCAACATAGTGATATCCACCCCAGTTAGTCAACATAGTGATATCCATCCCAGTTAGTCAACATAGTGATATCCATCCCAGTTAGTCAACATAGTGATATCCATCCCAGTTAGTCAACATAGTGATATCCATCCCAGTTAGTCAACATAGTGATATCCATCCCAGTTAGTCAACATAGTGATATCCATCCCAGTTAGTCAACATAGTGATATCCATCCCAGTTAGTCAACATAGTGATATCCATCCCAGTTAGTCAACATAGTGATATCCATCCCAGTTAGTCAACATAGTGATATCCATCCCAGTTAGTCAACATAGTGATATCCATCCCAGTTAGTCAACATAGTGATATCCATCCCAGTTAGTCAACATAGTGATATCCATCCCAGTTAGTCAACATAGTGATATCCATCCCAGTTAGTCAACATAGTGATATCCATCCCAGTTAGTCAACATAGTGATATCCACCCCAGTTAGTCAACATAGTGATATCCATCCCAGTTAGTCAACATAGTGATATCCATCCAAGTTAGTCAACATAGTGATATCCATCCCAGTTAGTCAACATAGTGATATCCACCCCAGTTAGTCAACATAGTGATATCCATCCCAGTTAGTCAACATAGTGATATCCATCCCAGTTAGTCAACATAGTGATATCCACCCCAGTTAGTCAACATAGTGATATCCATCCCAGTTAGTCAACATAGTGATATCCATCCCAGTTAGTCAACATAGTGATATCCATCCCAGTTAGTCAACATAGTGATATCCATCCCAGTTAGTCAACATAGTGATATCCATCCCAGTTAGTCAACATAGTGATATCCATCCCAGTTAGTCAACATAGTGATATCCATCCCAGTTAGTCAACATAGTGATATCCACCCCAGTTAGTCAACATAGTGATATCCACCCCAGTTAGTCAACATAGTGATATCCATCCCAGTTAGTCAACATAGTGATATCCATCACAGTTAGTCAACATAGTGATATCCATCCCAGTTAGTCAACATAGTGATATCCATCCCAGTTAGTCAACATAGTGATATCCATCCCAGTTAGTCAACATAGTGATATCCATCCCAGTTAGTCAACATAGTGATATCCATCCCAGTTAGTCAACATAGTGATATCCACCCCAGTTAGTCAACATAGTGATATCCACCCCAGTTAGTCAACATAGTGTTATCCATACCAGTTAATCAACATAGTGATATCATCCCAGTTAGTCAACATAGTGATATCCACCCCAGTTAGTCAACATAGTGATATCCATACCAGTTAGTCAACATAGTGATATCCATACCAGTTAGTCAACATAGTGATATCCATCACAGTTAGTCAACATAGTGGTTGGGATGGACGGGTGGGTACAAACCCCAAGGTTGCGAGTTCGAATCTCATCGTGGAACATTTTTGCATTTTAGCTAATTAGCAACTTTTCAACTACTTACACATTTTGCCATTTTAAAATCTCACCACCAGGTGGTGCTACAGCACCTTCAACACCCGTATTTCCCGCCGGCTATATTTACAATGACGGGTTATGGAGAGAGAAGGAGAGAGACAGTCAGACAGAGAGAGAGGGGAAGAGATAGAGCAATCGGACAGAGAAAGAGAAAGGGTGGGGGAGAGGTGGGGGAGGGAGAGAGAGAGGGGAAGAGAGAGAGAGTCAGACAGAGAGAGAAGAGAAGAGGTAGGGGGAGGGAGAGAGAGAGAGAAGAGAGAGAGAGAAGGTGGAGGAGAGGTAGGGGGAGGGAAAGAAGAGAGAATAGAGAGAGAGTGTATAGGAGAGGTAGGGGGAGGGAGAGAGAGAGAGGAGAGGGGGGGTAGAGGAGAGGTAGGGGGAGGGAGAGAGAGAGAAGAGAGAGAGAGGGCGGAGGAGAGGTTCGGGGAGAGAGAGGAGAGAGGGTGGAGGAGAGGTAGGGGGAGAGCGAGAGAGAGAGAGAGAGAGAGAGGGTGGAGGAGAGGTAGGGGGAGGGAGAGAGAAGAGAGAGAGAGAGGGTGGAGGAGAGGGAGAGAAAGAAGAGCGAGAGAGGGTGGAGGAGAGGTAGGGAGAGGGAGAGAGAGAAGAGAGAGAGAGAGAGAGAGAGAGAGAGAGAGAGAGAGAGAGAGAGAGAGAGAGAGAGAGAGAGAGAGAGAGAGAGAGAGAGAGAGAGAGAGAGAGAGAGAGAGAGAGAGAGAGAGAGAGAGAGAGAGAGGGTGGAGGAGCAACTTTTTCCCCACTCCTATCGATAAAATAATTGTATTAAGTCATACAAAGGTTTTACAGTTCGTAAAGTTGCAAATGCATTGTGTTATTACTAAATAATGTGATAGGTATTTAAAAATGGTACCATTATTTTTAAACATTTCAATAATAATAAAAATGATGAGCTGTCTTGAAGGGGATGATAACGCAAGAGGGAAGTTATCTGATTTCATTGGTCATGAACTCGCAGCTCAGTCCTTTCAGTCAGGGTAAGTGTAGTTAGCCGTGAGTTACCCTGCCTCGAAATATTCATTTCATTCAGGGTAAATGTAGTTAGCCGTGAGTTACCCTGCCTCGAAATAGTCATTTCATTCAGGGTAAATGTAGTTAGCCGTGAGTTACCCTGCCTCGAAATAGTCATTTCATTCAGGGTAAGTGTAGTTAGCCGTGAGTTACCCTGCCTCGAAATAGTCATTTCATTCAGGGTAAATGTAGTTAGCCGTGAGTTACCCTGCCTCGAAACAGTCATTTCATTCAGGGTAAATGTAGTTAGCCGTGAGTTACCCTGCCTCGAAATAGTCATTTCATTCAGGGTAAGTGTAGTTAGCCGTGAGTTACCCTGCCTCGAAACAGTCATTTCATTCAGGGTAAGTGTAGTTAGCCATGAGTTACCCTGCCTCGAAACAGTCATTTCTGAAGGATTCGTTGCCATAGAAATTGACCTGGCTTAAAGGTGAGCCACTTTCGTATGACTGGTTATCCTGAGTTGAACTCAGAGTTGACCAAAGATACCTCGCTAACTTCTCAAATCAAGCTTTGTAGAATACCCCTCAGTTGTACTTACAGGATAGTAAAACAAGGAAAATTCTGACAAGTGGGGACATTTCAACAGACACCACAAGGAAAAAGGCTTTTTGGGCTTAGGGGTTAGGGTTACAATCAGGGTTAGAAATTTGGTTAGAGGTTATGTTTAGGGTTATAATTGGGGATCAGTTGTTTGATCCCCAAAAGGATAGTAAAAACAAATGTGTGTGTGTGTGTGTGTGTGTGTGTGTGTGTGTGTGTGTGTGTGTGTGTGTGTGTGTGTGTGTGTGTGTGTGTGTGTGTGTGTATGGTAAGAAGACATCTACAGTAGGTTCTTTGTAACAATGATTTAATTGTGGCTAAAATTACAGATATACCCGAAAACACACACACCCACCCACCGACACACCCACAGAGACGCCCACCCACACAGACGCCCACCCACACAGATCCCACCCAGCCATACTGTCACGCTCGTCATACGAAAGAGACCAAAGCGCAGCGTGATGTGGATACATCTTCTTTAATGACAACGAAGAACAATAAAAAAACTAATACAAAATAACAAAACGACCGTGAAGCTAAATATAACGAGTGCAGACGTGCAACATCACATAGACAATCACCCACAAACCAAACTGGAAATGGCAACCTAACTAGGATCCCCAATCAGGGACAACGATAAACAGCTGCCTCTGATTGGGAACCAATCTAGGCCACCATAGACCTACGTAAGCCTAGACTACACACACAACCTAGACATACAAAACCCTAGACAAGACAAAAACACACATACTGTACCACCCTCGTCACACCCTGACCTAACCAAACTAATAAAGAAAACCAAGAGTGCTAAGGTCAGGGCGTGACACATACAGAACCCCGCAGTCAAGTACAACAATAAGGGCTTACATTCAGAACTCTGCTCATAGAAGGACATCAAATATATACATTCTAAAAAAATACATAATTGCTTTGAATTATTTGTCATTTAATACACATTAATTTTTTAAATAAACTAAACCAAACCGATTGTTGAAGTAAAGGTTGCAAAAGATTAGAATTTAAAAAATATTGTTTGCAGACATTGTTTTGACAAATTCTTGAAGACAGCTGAGTATCTCGTGTCGGGTGGAACCTTAAAGGGGTCCCCCCCCCCCCCTCCTCTTGTTTTGGTTATCAGCTGAGCGATGATGTAACCACTTTCAAAAGGGGTTCCCCCCCACCCTCCTCTTGTTTTGGTTATCAGCTGAGCGATGATGTAACCACTTTCAAAAGGGGTTCCCCCCCACCCTCCTCTTGTTTTGGTTATCAGCTGAGCAATGATGTAACCACTTTCAAAAGGGGTTCCCCCCACCCTCCTCTTGGTTTGGTTATCAGCTGAGCGATGATGTAACCACTTTCAAAAGGGGTTCCCCCCCACCCTCCTCTTGTTTTGGTTATCAGCTGAGCGATGATGTAACCACTTTCAAAAGGGGTTCCCCCCCCACCCTCCTCTTGTTTTGGTTATCAGCTGAGCGATGATGTAACCACTTTCAAAATGGGTTCCCCCCCACCCTCCTCTTGTTTTGGTTATCAGCTGAGCGATGATGTAACCACTTTCAAAAGGGGTTCCCCCCCACCCTCCTCTTGTTTTGGTTATCAGCTGAGCGATGATGTAACCACTTTCAAAAGGGGTTCTCCCCCACCCTCCTCTTGTTTTGGTTATCAGCTGAGCGATGATGTAACCACTTTCAAATAATAGGCTGAGCTATGAATGCAAGAACATCCGTGAGCTCAAAATTATGTTTTTTTAACCATGTGACATTGTTTATAAACAATGGATTAACACAAGCTTATATTTTGGGTTCTGATTGTCACGTTTGTTGAAATGAGCGGACCAAGGTGCAGCGTGCATGGAGTTCCACATGTTTATTTAAATGAAACTCACCAACAAAAACAATAAACAGCAAACGAGACGTAACGACTGGAGTGCTCACAGGCACTACACAAAAACAAGATCCCACAAACTAGAGGTGGAAAAAAGGCTGTCTAAGTATGATCCCCAATCAGAGACGATAGATAGACAGCTGCCTCTGATTGGGAACCATATCCGGCCAACAAAGAAATAGAAAAACTAGAATGCCCACCCAAATCACACCCCGACCTAACCAAATAGAGAAATATTAAGGCTCTCTAAGGTCAGGGCGTGACACTGATGTGGAACTTGAACAGTTGAACTTCACTTATTAGGCAGTTATAAGTCATATTCTTCAAGAATCAATGGCTATAAATCACTAATTTAAAAATAAAAAAAGTAATATTTTGATGTACCTTAGATCTGTGGCTAAGGAGAACCTCTACCATGGCAGAACTGTACACTACATTACTGTATTCTGGTCCTAGATCTGTACCGAAGGACCTCTACCATGGCAGAACTGTACAGTACATTACTGTATTCTGATCCTAGATCTGTACCTATGGACCTCTACCATGGAAGTAAAAGTGCAAAAGAATATATGTGCCAAAGGACCTCTACCACTTTATTCATGATATTATAATATGATCTATTGTAGCGACCTTCACCCAACACCTAGCGACCTCGTCAGGAGGTTGGGTTCTCTTGGCGGAACAACTAAGGAGTTGGGTTCACAGTCGCTGGACACGGGTTCTGTTGGTCAGAAGTAAACAAACCTTCCTGTTTACAGGAAAATACCCGTAGGGTATCACATTTTCTTTAACCTTTCAATCAAATGTCCAGGTTTTCCCCCAAATCCCGATTGGAGAATTCCAGATTTCCTGCTTACTTCCTCCTGATTCCGGGAATCTTTCAACTGGGATTTCTGAAAAAAACCTGTTGATAAACGCTGTTTTTGGACAAAAGCAGTGTGATTGATGAAGCCATGTTCTACTCAAAGACTCTATTCTATTCTCTCATTATATGCATAGAGGTCAAAGGTCAGAGGTATCATGCCCACAGGGGACACAGGGGCTTATCCCGTGTGTTAACTATCTCAGCTGGCATGCCTGCTGGCAGGGTTGGTAGACTTTGGAAAAGCAAGCAATAACTAAATGTACTGAAGACTCATATTGCATTGAATATTTTAGGCAGATTTTAAAAAGTGATGCATAATAATAATAATCACCAGTCAGGAGGGTACAGACAGCTCAATAAGTAAACTTAGACACGCAAAAAATATATATTCTATGTAAAATATATACATTTTACATAGAATTAAGCATAATGGTTATGGCTCTAGATAGCAGGAAAAAGCTTTTTCAGGTATTTGAAAAATGCTAAATGATTCAACTAGCCCCCTTCCGGACCACCTACCAGCCATCCTCTGATACTCTGTGTCCCGTCAGATTGTTGGGGTGCATGAAGGCCCTGATAGAGGTTGCTATGGTAACACTGCATAATAACTATAACGAATAAGCGTTTTAATAAACAATTTATGAACTATAAAAAAATATATGTTTTTTAAGCGTTTATAAACATTTATAAGAATGTGTAAGCATTACAAGCCTTCCATTACATTAGCATTTAAACAACGTTTGAAATAATTATTATAAGTATTAATAAATATGTATAATAATTTGAAAAGGTCTATTCTTGAAAGTTATTATGAAGTATTAATGACTGCAGAAAATACACACATTTATAGTATAACACTCCATTAGGTCACAACTAACACATATCTTCACATAAGGTTCACATTAGGTTTTTCTAAATCCCTTTGGATTTATTTGTGTAGAAAAGTCACCCTCTCTTGTGCTCTTGGTAATAAATATTACTATAAATCTATCGCATTACTGTAAAGGAAGAACGCTTCTGTTTGTGGTTTCATCTATTTGAAGACGTGGTGTAAAATAGTACTGATCTTCTGTGGCTGTAAAAATGACATAAAGAGGATGTAACTTCTGATTGGATGACATAAGATCATATGGATTCCTATTGGATGACATAAACATCATATGGTCCTTCTTTCTTTTCTGTCTGTGAGATGCTCTGCATATGAACATCTGCTTAATGACTGAAATGTAAATGTTACGTCGGTGAAAATGAAACTACTGTGACATCATTGCATCATTGTCACTTCCTTCTCCCTCTTATCCTATTGGATGACATAAAGAGGATATGGATTCCTATTGGATGGCATGAAGATAATATGACTTCTGTTTGGATAACGTAACGCTTGATAAGACAGGTGTCTAATCAGGGGTGGAATTTAAGGATTCCAAGCACTGATCAGCCGGGCTAGTAAGGTATATTTTCTGCTGATCAGCCGGGCTAGTAAGGTACATTTTCTGCTGACCAGCCAGGCTAGTACACGCTTAGAAAAAGGGGATTCCAAAAGGGTTCTTTGGCTGTCCACATACAAGCACCTTTATGGTTCCAGGTAAAACCCTCTGTGGAAAGGTATCTAGATGGAATCCAAAAAGGTTCTACCTAGAACAAAAAAAACGTTCTATCCGGAACCAAAAAAGGGTTATTCAAAGGATTCTCCTACAGGTACAGCCGAAGAACCATTTTAGGTTCTAGATAGAGCACATTTTTACTAACCAGCCGGGATAGTAGGGCACATTTTCTACTGACCAGGCCGGAAAAGGGAAGGGGAGTAAAGAGGTGCATTGTGGGGGTTCGGTGATGTCATCATATCTGCAACCCCCCTGTATTTTGGGGATCCCTTGACCCCTAGGACACACAATGGTACAAGGACAGAGGTTAACATACTGAAAGTGCTCTCTCTCTCTCTCTCTCTCTCTCTCTCTCTCTCTCTCTCTCTCTCTCTCTCTCTCTCTCTCTCTCTCTCTCTCTCTCTCTCTCTCTCTCTCTCTCTCTCTCTCTCTCTCTCTCTCTCTCTCTCTCTCTCTCTCTCTCTCTCTCTCTCTCTCTCTCTCTCTCTCTCTCTCTCTCTCTCTCTCTCTCTCTCTGTCTCTGTACCTGGGATTGGCTGGAGGAAGGGTTGGTAGTGCTGAACTCCGAGTATCTCTTCTTCTGTGGTGTGCAGATACAGGACAGGAGCTTGCCATACTCCTCTCTAACCTGATGAGGGCAGCAGAGCACAGTGTTACACACTACACACTACACACATACACACACACACACACACACACACACACACACACACACACACACACACACACACACACACACACACACACACACACACACACACACACACACACACACACACACACACACACACACACACACACACACACACACACACACACACACACACACACCATACCGTTTTGTTCAGTAGGCAGTGCATGATGAACAGCAGTGCTCCCTGTAGAGAGTTGAGGATAGTGAAGAGATATGTCATGACCACTGTCCCCTCCTCTTGGAACTGGAACACTCCAAATATCCACATAGTACCCAACACACACAGCTGGGCCACTGCTGTCACTGTGAACACCCTGGAGAGAGAGAGAGGGAGGAGGAGGGGAGGAGGGGAGGAGGAGGAGGGGGGAGGAGGGGAAGTAGGAGGGAGGGGAGAGGGGAGGAGGAGGGGAGGGAGGAGGGAGGACGGGAAGGAGGAGGGAATGAGGGGGGAGGAGGGAGGAGGGGAGAGGGGAGGAGGGGGGGAGGGAGGAGGGAGGAGGAGGGAGATAAGGGGAAGAAGGGAGGGGAGGGGAGGAGGGATGGGAGGGGTGGAGGGGGAGGAAGGGAGGGAAGACAAGGGGAGAAAGACAGTTTTAGAAGTTTTATTTCACAAATAAAATCTGAATTGCATTAGTTAATTCATTCACACACCAAGGATTTTGGGCTGTTCTAATATTCCCTTTATTTCTCCATTCCTCTCTCTCTCTGTCTCTCTCTCCATTCCTCTCTCCATTAATTACTTAAAAATCATACAATGTCTCTCACAGTTGAAGTGTACCTATGATAAAAATTACAGACCTCTACATGCTTTGTAAGTAGGAAAACCTGCAAAATTGGCAGTGTATCAAATACTTGTTCTCCCCACTGTATATATATATATATATATATTGAGTAGTTTAGTTGTTTTAAGGGTATATTGTCTCACTATCACTAAGCACGTATAGGGGTGGTGGGATCGTTGAGGTTGGTTCTCTCCAAGGCGTAACCAGCGGGAGGGGCTGGTTGTAAAGGCCACTCGTGGAGGTGTCTGAAAAACTAAGTCGGCTGCATGGGGTGAAGATTCCCGCTGCAGACAGGTTGTTCGGTGGAAGAATGTAGTTTAGCGGTGGGCACTATCATTGGGTGGGATCGCATAAAATCAGGCTCAAGGATGAATAGCGCTGTAGTAATATTGTTAGATTGTATTGAAAAGGTGAATACGATAGTTGAGAGTGGTGTTGTGTTGCGGGAGACACGGACGTCGGCGTTCCCTCTTATGAATCTGGCGAAGAAAGTTAGACTTTCTAACGTTGCCCGCTGTTGTTAGAGAAGTGTTGGAGCGAGAGTTATCTCGTCTTGGACAACTTGTTTCTACAATAATTGTTTTTATTTTTGGATGCAAATCGCCTTTGTTGAAACATGTCGTGTCTCATAGGAGACGAGTGCACATGATTTTAAAGAAGGATACTGACGAACTGAATTTAGCGTTCAGTTTCAAGATTGATGCGTTTGATTATGTGTTCTACGCTTCTACTGAATCAATGAAATGCTTTGGGTCTGGAAGAGAGGGGTACTTGGTGCGAAATTGTCCAGAGAATGAGCGCATAGAGCCCGGTAGCAGCTCTAGCGCTGGTGCAGCTTAAAAGGCATGGAAAATGGAAGGGCACTGATGGGCTTCCTGTTGACTTTTTAAAGTATTTTTGGGGCTATATTGGGAGAGGATTAGCTAGCAGCAGTTAACGATGGTTTGACTGGAGGGTTACTTCCGCTAAGCTGCAGAAGGACTGTCCTCACCCTATTGCCAAGAAAGGGTGACCCTAGGGAGGTGAAGAACTGGAGGCCAGTGGCCTTAATGTGCACTGATTATAATGTCCTGTCCAAGGCCTTGTCCAACAGGCTGAGGGAGCTATTAGGTTGGATGCTGGTCTAATTTCAATTGATCAGGAAAAGGCATTTGACCGAGTTGAACATTAACACCTATGTTTTAAGTATATTGGAGAGTACCTAGGGGATGAGGAGACAATGGAGAAAAAAAATGGAATGGGGTGGTTGAAATGGTGGAAGGGAGGATGTTTAGATGGCGTTGCTTGTTATCTCTTACGTCATATAGGGGGTGCACTCTTATTGTTAATAATGTGGTTGCCTCTGCACTGTGGCATCGGTTGTCATTTTTTAGAGCCACCAATCTGGCCTTCTGGCCTAGTTACAGGCAATTATGGTAGATATTTTGGGGGGATAATTATCATTGGGTTCCACAAAGTGTTTTGTATTTGTCTAAAGAGGAGGAAGGACAAGGTCTTGTACATCTTGCTAGTAGGACTGCTGCTTTGCGGTTTCAGTTTATTCAAAGGTTGCTTTATGGACCGAAAAATGTGGTGTGGAGAGGGGTGGCAGGTCTGGTATTACAGAAGGAAGAGAGATTAGACTTAAAGAACTTCTTAAGGCTAGGGGGCAGTATTCGGACGTTTGGATGACTGAGGTGCCCAAAGTAAACTACCTGTTACTCAGGCCCAGATTCTAGGATATGCATATGCATGGTAGTATTGGATAGATAACACTCTAAAGTTTGTGAGTGTCTGTGAGTATAACAAAACTGATATGGCAGGCGAAAAACCCGAGGACAATCCATCCAGAATTTTTATTTTCAGCTCAGCACTGATTACTATGGCTGTCTATAAGGATATAAAAGGAAAACCTCCCAGATTGCAGTTCCTATTGCTTCCACTAGATGTCAATAGTCTTTAGAAAGAGTTTCAGGCTTGTTTTTTGGAAAAAATGAGCTAGAATTTGTAGTTTTTCTAAGTGGCTCCCATTTTAGCTGAAGTGTTTGTAGCGTTTTCCGGTGAGGGCGCGCACTTCATAATTTATCTCCGGTAATGAACATACTATTCTCCGTCTTAAATTGGATCGTTTATTTACATATTAGGGTACTTGAGGATTGATTAGAAATGTTGTTTGACTTGTTTGGAGGAGGTTATTGGTAACGTTTGGGATTCATTTTGTATGCATTTTGAACGAGGCAAACCGGTGGATTACTGAATGAAGCGTGCAAACTAAATAGACTTTTTTGGGGATAAAAAGAAGGACTTTATCAAACAAAACGACAATTTGTGATGTAACTGGGACCCTTTGGATTGCAACCAGAGGAAGATCTTCAAAGGTAAGTGATTTATTTTATCGCTATTTCTGACTTTCGTGACGCATCTGCCTGGTTGTAAAATGTTTTTAATGCTTTTGTGTGCTGGGCGCTGTCCTCAGATAATCGCATGGTATGCTTTTGCCGTAAAGCCTTTTTGAAATCTGACAAAGCGGCTGGATTAACAAGAAGTTACGTTTTTAATCTCACGTGGGACCTGGCCAACATCCAGTGGAATTGCAGAGCGCCAAATTCAAAAACAGAAATACTCATTATAAAAATTCATAAAACATACAAGTGTTATACATCGATTTAAAGATTAACTTGGTTGAATGACATGTATAACATGGTATCATTGCAGTTAATGCTTTCGTATCTGTCATTCATTAAGATGTTGGAGATGGATGTCCTCTCTGTGAAAGACTAGTCTTTGTTTACAGCCGTAGGGGAGACTTTCAATAAAACTGTTTTTATTTTGGGGTTTCAATACAGTAAGCAGCAGAAGAAAAAAATGTCAATTGTTACATTTTATTTTGACACACACACACACACACACACACACACACACACACACACACACACACACACACACACACACACACACACACACACACACACACACACACACACACACACACACACACACACACACACACACACACACACACACACACACACACACACTCCTTACTTGATCTTGTTTAGGTTGGAGAGGTCAGGGTTGAGACTCGAGAACTTCTGGGCCAGCCTCCAAACAGTGATGATGAAGATGAAAGCGTTGAGGATGATGATGGTGCACACTGGGCCGAAGAAACTCCAGATGAATCCTCTCTCCAGAGACAACCAACAGCTGACAGAGAGGATAACATTAGATTTAGGTTAAGTACATGTTATATTTCTGTTATGTTGTGTTAACTTTAAGTTAGGTTCAATCAAGGATCTTTCTCTGGAGACAACCAACAGATTACACACAGAGTGGAAATAGTTAGAATAAGGTTATATTAAAGTTGGAATTATGTTATCTGGTGTTATTTACATGTTATAATTATGTTTAATAAAACTTCTCTCCAGAGACAACCAGCAGCTGACAGGTTATTTATTTGGGACACACGCAACTCTCTTTATCTTTCTCTCTCTCTCTCTCACACACACACACACACACACACACACACACACACACACACACACACACACACACACACACACACACACACACACACACACACACACACACACACACACACACACACACACACACACACACACACACACACACACACACACACACACACACACACACACACACACACACACACACACACACACACACACACACACACACACACACACACACACACACACAGAGTTAGAGACTCAGACACACTGTACTCACTGTTGTGTGGTACCGTATCCATCCGGGTAGGTGATAGCAGAGATGATGACAACAACCAGTGGCAGGCCATATCCCACAGCATACAGGTACAGAGGTTTACAGTAAGAAGAAGAATCACAGAGCTTCATAAAATACAGGTACAGAGGTCTACAGTAAGAAGAAGAATCACAGAGGTTCATAAAATACAGGTACGGAGGTTTACAATAATAATAAGAAACAAAGAGCTTCATAAAATACAGGTACAGAGGTTTACAATAAGAAAAAGAAAAACAAAGAGTTGAACCTCTCTTGGGTAGGGGGCAGTATTTTCACATCCGGATGAAAAGCGTGCCCAAAGTAAACTGCCTGTTAGTCAGGACTAGAAGTTAGGATGTTAACTTCTTAGCGCTAGGGGCCAGATTTATTTTTTTATTTTTAATAACGTACCCAAAGTAAACTGACATTTTCTCTGGCCCAGATCGTAGAATATGCATATAATTTACAGATTAGGATTGAAAAACTCCAAAGTTTCCAAAACTGTCGAAATATTGTCTGTGAGACAAATAATACCAATTCTGCAAGCGAAATCCTGAGAAAAAGTAACCCGGAAGTGATATATATTTTTTTAAATCTTTGTTTCCTGGCCTGTCTAACCTCCATTTAAAGGGGTATCAATCAGATTCTTTTTCCAATGGCTTCCTCAGGCTGTGACCAGGCTTTAGACGTAGTTTCAGGCTTTTATTTTGAAAAAATTAGCGAGATGTTTCAAAAGAGGTCAGGTGTCCTCTGAATATTTCCTGACCCCTCTTGCGGGAGGAGCTCACCATTTTCCTTTTCTCTCTTAATGAATAGGTTATGCTCCGGTTGAAATATTATCGATTATGTTTGTGAAAGACAACCTGAGGTTTGATTATAAAAAACATTTAAATGTTTCTACGACCATTTCGGATACTTTTTGGGATTTGTCAAACGGAACACGGCTTTTGTTTTCTCAAAATAATGCGCAACCCAAATGCCGTTTTTTTGTGATAAAAGTAATATAAAGAACATTTGTTGTGTAACTGGGAGTCTCGTCAGTGGAAACACCCGAAGATTATCAAAGGTAAGCGATTAATTTTATTGCTTTTCTTACTTTCATGACCAAGCTAACCAAACTAATATAAGGCTAAGCTTTTATAGCATTGAAAGCTACACTCACAAAAGCTTGGATTTCTTTCACTGTAAAATATATTTTCAAAATCTGACACGATAGGTGGATTAACAACAAGCTAAGCTGTGTTTTGGTATATTTCACTTGTGATTGCATGATTATAAATATTTTTAGTAATATTTTTGAATTTGGCACCCTGCAATTCAGCGGTTGTTTAGGAAAGTGAACCCGAATTCGGTATCCGTAGCGCAGATAAGTTAATATAATTGGTATATTTGGATAGGGAACACTCTAACGTTTCTAAAACGGTTCAAATAATGTCTGTGAGTATAACAGAATTAATATGGCAGGCGAAACACAGAGGACAAACCATCCCACCCCCAAAAATTCAGCCTACCACTATTTTCAATGGCTGTCACTGTTATTATAAGGCGAAGTCCTCCCAGGTTGCAGTTCCTAGGGCTTCCACTAGATGTCAACAGTCTTTAGAAAGAGTTTCAGGCAATTTTTTGGAAAAATGAGCCAGAAATTGTAGTTTGTCTAGGTGGCTCCCATTTTGGCTGTAGTGTTTCCAAGCGTGTGAATGAGAACGCGTTCTTTGGTATTTTTCTCCGGTAAAGACAATAACGATTCTCCGTCTTAAATTTTAATGTTATTTGACTTGTTTGGAAAAGTTTATTAGTAACGTTTGGGATTCATTTTGTATGCATTTTGATGGAGGGAAACTGGGTGGATTATTGACTGGAGCGCGCCAGCTAAACTGAGATTTTATGGATATAAAGAAGGACTTTATCGAACAAAAGGACCATTTGTGATGTATCTGGGACCTTTTGGAGTGCCAACAGAAGAAGATCAAAGTTAAGGGATTTATTATATCGCTATTTTTGACTTTCGTGTCGCACCTGCCTGGTTGAAATATGTTTTTCATGTGTTTGTATGCGGGGCGATGTCCTCTGATAATCGCATGGTATGCTTCCGCCGTAAAGCCTTTTTAAAATCTGACACCGCGGCTGGATTAACAAGAAGTTAAGCTGTATTTTGATGTATTACACTTGTGATTTTATGAAAGTTAAATATTTATAATACTGTAGTTTGAATTTCGCTCTCTGCAATTTCACCGGATGTTGGCCAGGTGGGACGCTACTGTCCCACCTGCCCATAAGAAGTTAATAAAATAGCAGTTAAAAGAAAAGGTAACACACCAAGGTAGATAAGAGATAAAATAAAGTAGTAAGACACACACTACCGTTCAACACTTAGAAATGTCCTTGTTTTTGAAAGAAAATAAAAACATTGTCCATTACAATAACATCAAATTGATCAGAAATACAGTGTAGACATTGTTAATGTTGTAAATGCCTGTTGCAGGTTTAAACGGCTAATTTTTTATGTAATATCTACATAGGCGTATAAAGGCCCATTATCAGCAACCATCACTTCTGTGTTCCAATGTCACGTTGTGTTAGCTAATCCAAGTTTATCATTTTAAAAGGCTAATTGATCATTAGAAAACCCTTTTGCAATTATGTTAACACAGCTGAAAATGGTTGTTCTGATTAAAGAAGCAATAAAACTGGCCTTTAGACTAGTTGAGTATCTGGAGCATCAGCATTTGTGGGTTCGATTACAGGCTCAAAATGGCCAGAAACAAATCATTTTCTTCTGAAACTCATCAGTCTATTCTTGTTCTGAAAAATGAAGGCTACACTGTATTTCTGATCAATTTGATGTTATTTTAATGGACAAAAAATTTGCTTTTCTTTCAAAAACAAGGACATTTCTAAGTGACCCCAAACTTTTGAACTGTAGTGTACATAATGAAAATATATAATAGATTAGGAAATAATATAAATACACACATTACGTATCTAAATGAATATAACATAAATGTATAATACAGAAATAAATACAAATATATACTCTAAATATATACTAAGACATAATAATGTATAACCATAGAGTAAATATATCCAATACCTTATGGTAGTGTTGAAGACCAGGACCACCATGAGATAGAGCTGAACCCCCTCTAACAACATCCAACTGAAGGATCCTAGGAAGAACAGGTGGAGGAGACCGGCTACAACCCTACATCCTCCCTGAGAGAGGAGAGGAGAGGAGAGGAGAGGAGAGGAGAGGAGAGGAGAGGAGAGGAGAGGAGAGGAGAGGAGGACAGGGAGTAGGAGTGGAGAGGAGAGGAGAGGAGAGGAGGAGTGGAGAGGACAGGGAGTAGGAGTGGAGAGGACAGGGAGTAGGAGTGGAGAGGACAGGGAGTAGGAGTGGAGAGGACAGGGGGAGGAGTGGAGAGGACAGGGAGTAGGAGTGGAGAGGACAAGGGGAGGAGAGGAGAGGACAGGGGGAGGAGAGGAGAGGACAGGGGGGACAGGGTGGAGGAGAGGAGAGGAGGGGAGAGGTGGAGAAGGGGTGGAAAGGAGAGGAGAGGAGGGGAGAGGAGGAGAAGGGGAGGGGAGGAGGAGAGATGAAAGTAAAATTGAATATTCAAAAACTTAGAACTGACTGGATGTAAAAAGGGCTATTTTTAGTTATTTGTTTGTAATCCTGGGTATACAAAGGGGTACAAGATCCTTGGGGGGGAGCAACACCAAATCTTCAAAGTGACAAGGAAAATATTATAAAGATAAATTGCTATATATACCTTGATGGTCAGATTGACACACACACAAACACATACACACACTCCCCACATCGCTATACCCACCTTGCTCTGTGTGTGAGAGATGCCGGTGAGGAAGACGAGGTCAGCGATGAAGAGGCAGACACAGAGGTGGAGGTGGATGGTGGTGCGTGTCCCCTGGATGGACCGACACAGCCAGAAAGTCAGGATGCACAGCAACAGACACACCACAGACACCGACAGACCCAGCCACGTCAACAGACGCAGCTCAAAGGTATCCGAGAGAGAGAGAGAGAGAGAGAGAGAGAGAGAGAGAGAGAGAGAGAGAGAGAGAGAGAGAGAGAGAGAGAGAGAGAGAGAGAGAGAGAGAGAGAGAGAGAGAGAGAGAGAGAGAGAGAGAGAGAGGGGAGAGAGAGAGAGAGAGAGAGAGAGAGAGAGAGAGAGAGAGAGAGAGAGAGAGAGGAGAGAGAGAGAGAGAGAGAGAGAGAGAGAGAGAGAGTTTTGAGTTTTGAGTTTTGAGTTTTGAGTTTTTATAAAACCTTTATTTTCTACTCAAATGTTAACATAAATAATAACACACTGCCTTTTCAGAAATGAAACAATGAATGTAATTCCTACACAAAATAAATAAAATAAAAATACAAAAGAACATATACATTCAACTTATTTCCTCAACAAAAAATAATTTCCCCTCCTCTACAAAACAAAGCGCTCCTTCATATGCCCACTTCTCCTCAAACAATGGGAGATCTTTTACAGCTGAGAAGAACTCAAAATCCACTTTTATTCTTGCTTTCACTAATCCTTTAAAAACACATCTTATATCCTTCTCATATCCCGTGTCTATTTTATGTTTCCTACTCAAAAAAATTGACATCTTAGCTTGTCCCAAAATAAAATTTAACATTTGACATTTTCTTTTCTGTTGCTTACTATATTGAAACCCCAAAATAAAAACATTGTTATTAAAAATCTCACCTACAGCTCTAAACAATGATTCCAGTATTTCCAATAAAGGTTTTATCCTCTCACACTCCATAAAACAGTGAAAAATGGTTTCTCTTATATTACAAAAAGGACATCCATCTCTAACATCTGAATTAATGACAGATACAAAAGCATTAACTGCAATAATGCCATGTAACACCCTCCATTGCATATCACCAGTACCCTTTTGTAACGGTGGTTTGTACAGTGCTCTCCATGCTGGCTTTACCTTGTCATCAATTCCCAATTTTACCCTCCATGGAGTGTCTTTTCTATTTTTCAATTTCTCTTTATTTAACACCTTAACACACCCTCTATACAAATCCTTCCCATTCACCTCATCCAAACCCACCTCCTCCAACCCTCTCAAATCCAACAATACACCCTTTCTCTCTGACTCTGGGATATTTGGTGTAATCCCTAATCTTGGAAATGAGACGTCTTCATCTTGTTCCTTCTTCTTGTGGCTATTAAGCATTCCCCACTCTTCCGCAGACAGAGCTTTCCTGCAGCTTCCCAGCATTTGTCCAACAATCCTTTCCGACCTCACCCCCAAATGTTCAGCCAACTGTCTTCCATCCATTAAGTCGGGCCCAGCCATTGCCATTAACTGTCTTAAGGTGATTCTTTTTCCCTTCACCAGAATCTTGGAGAAATGTGGAACAGCTGCAGTTGTACAATCCAGTCTTGCCCCAAACACCAGAGGTTCCTCCAACAGCCAATGCACTGACTCCGCTGAAGTTCGTCTGGACACCTTCATGATGCTCCACACTCTGAGAAGACCTCTGTAAAACGGAGGTACTCCCTCCCTAGAAATCTGGTTACTATCAACCAGAAATAAAGCCTTCTTTAAACCTAATCCTCCAACCCTCTGTAACACAAGGCCTGCTACCCCCCTCCACACCACATTTTCCTGTCCATAAAGCAACCTTTGAATAAACTGAAAACGGAAAGCAGCAGCCCTACTAGCAAGATGTACCAGACCTTGTCCCCCCTCCTCTTTTGACAAATACAAAACACTTTGTGGAACCCAGTGATATTTATCCCAAAAAAAATCCACCATAATTGCCTGTATCTTAGCCAGAAGGCCAGATGGTGGTTCTAAAACTGCCAACCGATGCCATAGTGCAGAGGCAATCACATTGTTAACTATAATAGTTCGCCCCCTATATGACATTCGAGATAACAACCAACGCCATCTCCTCATCCTCCCTTCCACCATTTCAACCACCCCAATCCAATTTCTTTCCATAATCCCCTCATCTCCTAAGTACACTCCAAGATACTTAAACCCTCCCTTACACCATTCCAATCCCCCTGGCAAAGCCATGATCCCTCCAGACCATTCTCCAATCTGTAAAGCACAACTCTTCTCCCAATTTACTTTTGCCGAGGATATTCCCCTAAACCGATCAACCATTAGACTCAAACTATCCACCTCCGCTTGATTTTTCACCAAAACAACTACATCATCAGCATAGGCTGAGAGACGAATAGGAGGAATATCCTTGGAAAGGTACACCCCTTCAATGCGACTTCTAATGCTATTTAGTAGTGGCTCTATAGCAATGGCATACAACATCCCTGATAAAGAACATCCCTGCCTAATACCTCTACACACTTTAAAAGGAGCACTCAAACCACCGTTAACTTTCAATACACTTTCAATGTCACCATATGTCAATAAAACCAGAGCTGAACCCAAACGCCTCAAGCGTATGCCATAAATATTGATGTTCAACTCGGTCAAATGCCTTTTCCTGATCAATTGAAATTAGACCTGCATCCAACCCAATAGCCCTAGAGACGTCCAAAAAGTCACGAATCAGAGAAATGTTATCCCCTATCTGCCTGCCAGGAACACAGTAGGACTGGTCCGTATGTATGATTTGCCCCATCACCTCCCTCAGCCTGTTGGACAAAGCCTTGGACAGGATCTTATAATCAGTGCACAATAAAGCCACCGGCCTCCAGTTTTTCACCTCCCTAGGGTCTCCCTTTTTGGGCAGTAGGGTGAGGACAGCCCTTCTGCAGCTTAATGGTAGTAACCCTCCGGTTAAACTATCACTAACTACTGCTAGCCAATCTTCTCCCAACAAAGTCCAAAAAGACTTAAAAAAGTCAACGGGAAGCCCATCAAAGCCTGGTGCCCTTCCATTTTCCATGCCTTTTAATGCAGAGTATAACTCCTGCAAAGACAATGGTTGCTCAAGCTCAACCTGAGCTTCTGCATCCACCTTTGGGAGCCCATCAAGGAACTGCTGTGTCACTGTTTTATCCTCTTTGTACTCACACTTGTAGAGCTCAGCATAGAACTCTACTGCCCTCTTTCTAATTTCACTAGGGCTAGTGAGCTCTTGTCCAACAGCTGATTTGAGACAATGAATAATTTTTCTTTGTCCATTCTTTTTCTCTAAACCAAAGAAAAATTTGGATGAGGCATCCATTTCAGATATTCCCTGAAACTTACTTCTCACCAATGCCCCCTGTGCTCTGATACCCAGCAGGTCTGCCAATTCAACTTTTTTTTTCTTGAGTGCCTGCGTATGGCCTCGATCTCCTGTGGTGTCAACCAACGTCATGAGTTCCACTATTTCAAACTCTAGGGCTTTCATTGATCTGATGATATCCTTGGTGACATTCCTCGTGTATTGATTATAAAATTGTTGAATCTGGATTTTCCCTATATCCCACCACTGTTGAATGGATACAAAACTGTCCTTTTGAGACCTCCACCTCTCCCAGAAAAAACAAAAACATTTCCTGAAGTGAGCATCACTCAATAAAGTTATATTAAAATGCCAGTATGCGCTTTTGGGTTTTACATCATTAATGAACACCACCTCTGTTATTAAACAATGATCAGAAAATCCCACTGGGGTTATCACACTTGATTTACAGACCTGAGATTGATGCTCAAAACAATAAAACCTATCTAACCTTGCCATAGAAATGATGTTCTCTCTCACATGCGCCCAGGTGTACTGCCTTGTGCCTCCATTTTGACTCCGCCAAATATCACACAATTCATGTGTTACAATGAGGCGTTTTAAAAAGGTCCTTGAGGCTATATGAGGTTCTTGGTGATTTCTATCTAAATCACTGACTGTGCAGTTAAAATCCCCAGCAATAAATAAATAATCTTCATTGTTACATTTCTCAATGGTATTTGATAATGTCTCTAAAAAACATACCCTCTCAACTGCCACCACTGGGGCATAGACATTTATCAGACACATAGTGATGTTTTCATACCTTGCTCTAACTTTTAATAACCTCCCCTCAACTACCTCTTCAACCTCATAAGACAAAGGCAAAAACCCCCTTGAGAACAATATAGCCACACCCCCACTTTTAGAATTTTTATGACTACACACCACTGTCCCCCCCCACTCCTTTTTCCACATAACTTCATTTTCCAAATTACTATGCGTTTCTTGTAGAAAATTTATGTCACTTCCCTTTCCCCTAATTAACTCATACACTATCGCTCTTTTTTTAACATCTCTTCCGCCATTTATGTTTAAAGAAGAAATCTTAAAACTGCTCATGAATGAAAAAAATATACAGAGGAAGATACAGACATCCCA
The DNA here is from genome assembly GCF_016432855.1 of Salvelinus namaycush. Classification (NCBI taxonomy): domain Eukaryota; kingdom Metazoa; phylum Chordata; class Actinopteri; order Salmoniformes; family Salmonidae; genus Salvelinus; species Salvelinus namaycush. The sequence continues at coordinate 76,827,795 of NC_052308.1, read as the reverse complement.
TCTCTTTACAGGGTTAAAACTGCAACTAAACCCTTTCATTTTCTTTAGAATTTACATCACTTATCACTCTCGTGACCACCTTCTTAAGTCTAGCAATTTCAGGGCTTGTCAAACCTCCCCCTGTTATTTTTGACATCAAAAACTTTGCTGATTCAATAAACAATTCACTTTCAGGGAAAAAATCAGTTATATTGTAATCCTGCATATATTTCTTCCCTTTTGTCAACTTCAGAAATTGGCGTACCTTCTTAATTCCATACCTTCCTTCCTCCCCAATTATCTCACTATTTTGTTGTGACGCGTCAGATGACTCACTCCCGCTCTCTTCCCCAGAGGAAAACTCCCCCATCTCTTCAACCTTTTCATCTTCAACTAATTTATCAATCTCTACCTTCCTCTTAGAATTAAACCCTTCACCACCCCCTACATTCTTTCTCTTACTTCTCCGTACTTTGAAAACAGCTTCTTCCTTTCCTGTTATTTCAATTTCCTCTTTATCTCCAATTTCATTTTCCAACACCACCTCAGCGACGGCAGTCGCAATCTCACAGACTGTTTCCCCTCCCTCCTTGTTCTGATCCACCACAATTGTCCCCGTATCCACACTGCCTTCCTCTCCCCCTTTTCCAACCACATCTGCCCACCTTCTTCCTTCCCCTGTACCTTTAGCAGTTTCATCCCTTTGCGTCGATGCTTTATCTGTACCATCACTATAACTACTACCGGGCTCTGCGCGCTCCTTCTCAGGACAACTACGCACCAAATGCCCCTCTCTTCCACACCCAAAACATTTCATTGATTCAGTAGAAGCGTAAAAAACATAATCAAATCCATCAATCTTAAAACTGAACGCTAAATTCAGTTCATCTACGTCCTTTTTTAAGATCATATGCACTTGCCTCCTATGAGACACGACATGTTTCAGCAACGGAGATTTGCATCCAAAAAGAACTTTCTTTATTGTAGATACAATTTGACCATGACGCGATAATTCTCTCTCCAACACTTCATCTCTAACAAATGGTGGTACGTTAGACAATATAACCTTCTTAGCCGGATTCATAAGTGGAAATACCTTCGTCTGTGTCTCCCTCAAAACAACACCGTTCTCCACCATCGTATTCACTTTTCCAATAGAATCTAAGAATATCACTACTGCGCTATTCATCCTTGAGGCTGATTTAATACTATCATACCCAATCATACTACCTACCGCTAAAACACATTCTTCCACTGAACATCCAACCTCTGCCAAAATCTTAATTCCATTGCGCCGACTAAGTTTTTCATACTCCAAACTCTCACGAGTGGACATTTCAACCAGCCACAACCAGCTGGTTGTGCCCTCGCGAAAAAAAACAACCTCAAACTATCCCACCACCCCTCTACTTTTTAATTAATAATTAGAACAATTATCTTTAAACCAACTAATCAATATATATATATTTACATACCAAAACCCAATAGAATGAAAAGAAATCCAGTCGCTCTCACAAACACTCCTGCTTGATGACTCACTTCCCAGCATGCACTCCGAAGAGAGAGAGAGAGAGAGAGAGAGAGAGAGAGAAAGAGAGAGAGAGAGAGAGAGAGAGAGAGAGAGAGAGAGGGGAAGGAGGGAGGGAGGGGTTTACATAATATATAACGTCAGTGTTGACCCGTCATTCATATGTTTTGAACCCAACATTTTTTGCAACAAAAAAATAATACAATAAATAATATATATATAAATACAGTTTTTGTGATCTTGACAGTTTTGCATGTTATTTTGCCATTAAATACGTGTCACATATCAGTTTGCAAACAATTAAAAAATATATATCTATCTTATTAAGTGAAGCAGCTCCAAAATGCAGGTGTTTCAGCTTAGCTCAGTGCTTTCTGTGGTGGGGCGAGGCAGCAGAAAATAGCAGCATTGCGCCGTGATTGGCTCAGTGATCTGTCACTCATGGGAACACTACATCATCGCCAAGTTGAAGTCCTTAGTAAGGGTAGACATCCAACATGTCAGCCCTTTGGGTCCTGCCACAGAGTTATACTACAAGTGTCCTTCCAAGAAGGCTCAAGGTCATTGGCCACAGATAAAATGACGTCAAGTCACGTTATATGTACAGTGGCTTTGATTGGACTGATCAATGTGAAGACTATATACAGGTGGCTACCGATACAGAGCCAATGTGGAGACTATATACAGGTGGGTACCGATACAGAGTCAATGTGGAGACTATATACAGGTGGGTACCGATACAGAGTCAATGTGGAGACTATATACAGGTAGGTACCGATACAAAGTCAATGTGGAGACTGTATACAGGTGGGTACCGATACAGAGTCAATGTGGAGACTATATACAGGGGGGTACCGGTACAGAGTCAATGTGGAGACTATATACAGGGGGGTACCGGTACAGAGTCAATGTGCAGGGGAACCAGTTAGTTGAGGTAGTATGTACGTGAAGGTAGAGTTATTAAAGTGACTATGCATAGATGATAGCAACAGAGAGTAGCAATGGTGTGAAGAGGGGGGGGGGGGCAGCAAATGGTCTAGGTAGCCATTCGATTAGATGTTCAGGAGTCTTATGGCTTGGGGGTAGAAGCTGTTTAGAAGCCTCTTGGAGCTAAACAGTCTATGACTATGGTGGCTGGAGTCTTTAACAATGTTTGGGGCCTTCCTCTGACACCGCCTGGTATAGAGGTCCCGGATGGCAGGAAGCTTGGCCCCGGTGATGTACTGGGCCATTCGCACTACCCTCTGTAGTGCCTTGAGATCGGAGGCCGAGCAGTTGCCATACCAGGCAGTGATGCAGCCAGTCAGGATACGTCCGATGTTGCAGCTGTAGAAACTTTTGAGGATCTGAGGACCCATGCCAAATCTTTTCAGTCTCCTGAGGGGGAATAGGTTTTGTCGTGCTCTCTTCACGACTGTCTTGGTGTGCATGTGTGCATGTTAGTTTGTTGGTGATGTGGACACCAAGGAACTTGAAGCTCTCATCGTGCTCCACTACAGACCCGTCGTTAAGACTGGTGGCGTGCTCGGTCCTCTTTTTCCTGTAGCCCACAATCATCTCCTTTGTCTTGATCACGTTGAGGGAGAGGTCGTTGTCCTGGCATCACAAGGCCAGGTCTCTGACCTCCCTATAGGCTATCTGTCTTTGTCGGTGATCAGGTCTACCACTGTTGTGTCATCGGCAAAATGTTATGATGATGTCGTGCCTGGCCGTGCAGTCATGAGTGAACAGGGAGTACAGGAGGGGGCTGAGCACGCACCTCTGAGGGGCCCCTGTGTTGAGGATCAGCGTGGCGAATGTGTTGTTTCCTACCATACCACCTGGGGGCAGCCCATCAGGAAGTCCAGGATCCAGTTGCAGAGGGAGGTGTTGAGTCCCGGGGTCCTTAGCTTATTGATGAGCTTTGAGGGCACAATGGTGTTGAACGCTGAGCTGTTGTCAATGAATAGCATTCTCACATAGGTGTTCATTTTGTTCATGTGGGAAAGGGCAGTGTGGAGTGCAATAGAGATTGCATCATCTGTGGATCTGTTGGGGTGGCATGGAGTGGGACTAGGGTTTCTGGGATGATGATGTTGATGTTAGCCATGACCAGCCTTTCAAAGCATTTTATGGCTACAGACGTGAGTGCCACGGGTTGGTAGTCATTTAGGCAAGTTATCTTTGTGTTCTTGGGCACAGGCACTCTGGTGGTCTACTTAAAACATGTTGGTATTACAGACTCGGACAGGGTGAAGTTGAAAATGTCAGTGAAGACACTTGCCAGTTGGTCAGCGCATGCTCACATTACACGTCCTGGTAATTCGTCCTGCCCTTCGGCATTGTGAATGTTGACTTGTTTAAAGGTCTTACTCACATTGGCTGCGGAGAGCGTGATCAAACAGTCTTCCGGCACAGCTGGTGCTCTCATGCATGTTTCAGCGGTATTTGCCTCGAAGCGAGAATAGAAGTGGTTTAGCTTGTCTGGGATGCTCGTGTCACTGGGCAGCTCTCGGCTTTGCTTCCCTTTGTAGTCTGTAATGGTTTGCAAGGCCTGTCACATCCGACGAGTGTCAGAGTCGGTGTTGGATGATTCGATCTTACAGGCTGACTACTCCACTCGTGTCGCGTGGGCGAGAGTTGCAAAATAAATGTAGAAATCTATATTATTCAATTATTGCACCCACACTGCTCGCGCGCGCCAACGAGCATCTGCGTTGCTAAGGGCTAAAATAAAAGTCAATTCTATTTGTGACGCAGATCGTACTGCAAGTCCTGCCTCTCCCATCTCCTCATTGGTTTATAGAAGCACGTACCCATCTCCTCATTGGTTATCCCCATGTGGGTGACTGAAAGACGAATGAGGTCAGTGGCGGTAATGCACCTAATTTATGAAAGTTGCCAATTGCAATATAAAGTCAAGAGAAGAAAAAGCCTAGAAGTAGGAGAGATGACTAGAAACTATTCAGGTGACCATTTTATGTGTGGATTAATTGTTGGAGTAGAGGACCTTGTGCATTTCAGGTAAAATAACAACTCAATGTTTATATCCCAGGACAAATTAGCTAGCAACAGCAAGCTAGCTAGATAAATTGTCATAAAGGTTTAATGATTTTAGACCTGTCCCCAAATGAATGTAATTAGTTCAGAGTGTATTTTGATATTTAACCTGCGTGTCGTGATCGCGTTTGGTGTGGGAGGACAAAATACACCATCATACCTGTACAGGGTAGAGGGCCATGAGAACAGCAAAGCTGCTTAGGTGGGTACAGGAACACACGGTGTGTGTAGCGTTAGATTGTACTTTGGTACAGCCCGCCTTGACCACGCCTTCCCTCTTCATGGACACGCCAGAACACACAGTATAGTTTTCATTTCTGATGACTCTGTCCTCACCTGGGGTTGAGAGGGAGAGGAGAGAGGGAGAGAGGAGAAGAGAGAGAGAGGAGAGAGAGAGAGAGAGAGAGAGAGAGAGAGAGAGAGAGAGAGAGAGAGAGAGAAGAGAGAGACAGAGAGACAAGAGAGAGAGGGAGAGAGAGAGAGAGAGAGAGAAGAGAGAGAGAGAGAGAGAGAGAAAATTGGCTAAGTATTTCTTAGAGAACTGTTTCATAATTTCAGAAGGCAGCAAGAGTGTCATTATGTTACCATCGTCATTATGTTAGGCCATCGTCAATATGTTAGGCCATCGTCATTAGTTAGGCCATCGTCAATATGTTAGGCCATTGTCAGTAGGGCTATCGTCATTATGTTAGCCATCGTCATTATGTTAGCATCGTCAATATGTTAGGCATTGTCATTATGTTAGGCCATCGTCATTATGTTATTCATCGTCATTATGTTAGGTCATCGTCATTATGTTAGGCCATCGTCGTTTTTAGGCCTCGTATTATTAGGCCATCGTCATTATGTTAGGCCATCGTCATTATGTTAGGCCATCGTCATTATGTTAGGCCATCGTCATTATGTTAGGTAGGCCATTCTCAGTATATAAAAAGTCCTAGCTGTAGATGTACATTATAATATGGTATAATATTTACGTAAATCATATAGTTACATCAGCTATTATAATATTTATAAATGATACCTGTAGATGTTTGAAGGTGAGGATGACAGGCTGGGCGAGCTGGTCTGTTGCTGGGTTACTGACGAGAGCTGTTACCCACTTGGAACTGATCTGTAGCTAGGCTTTGACGCCGTGTCTGTGTCTGTGTCTGTGTCTGTGTCTGTGTCTGTGTCTGTGTCTGTGAGGTACTGGAAGGAGTTGTGTGACAGATGTCTCCATTGTCTTGTAACACACCAACCCAACCAAGCGAACACCTGGAAGCACAGAATTAAACAAGTTACTAGAATTTCTTGTAGCTTGACCAAATTACCCAGGGTTTTTAGTTTTCCCGGTTGGAAGTTTCCTGGAATAAATAGGAATAAAGAGGAAATCCAGAATCCAAGATTTCTGGGCAACATGGAATTTTTGGAAAGTTCTTGGTACTAAAATTTAGAGTACTTAGTATATAGAGTGGTGATGAGGATGATGATGAAGAGTATCCTACCTGGGTACGTCCCGTTGGCGTGGCTGTCTCCCAGCTGTGTCCAGTCGGCGTTGTCATTGGCCAGGTTGATTGCCCAGTGGGCGGAGTCTGTCCCCTCTCACTGCAAGCTCTGCCTTGTGTACAAGACGAGGAGAAAGGTGAAGAGGATGTGTGTGTGTGGTTTGTGTGTGTGTATGTTTGAGGGTGTGTGTGTGTGTGTGTGTGTGTGTGTGTGTGTGTGTGTGTGTGTGTGTGTGTGTGTGTGTGTGTGTGTGTGTGTGTGTGTGTGTGTGTGTGTTGTGTGTTGTTGTGTGAGAGAGAGTGTGTGTGCATGTTCATGTTGTGTGTGTGTTCATGTTCGTGTGTGGTTGTGCATGTTCGTGTGTGTTGTGTGCATGTTCGCGTGTGAGTATGTGCATGTTCTGTGTGTGTGTGTAATTGTGTGTGTGTGTGTGTGTGTGTTGTGTGTGTGTGTGTGTGTGTGTGTGTGTGGTGTGGTGTGTGTGTGTGTGTGTGTGTGTGTGTGTGTGTGAGAGTGTTGTTGCATGTTCATGTGTGTGTGTGTGTGTGGGTGCGGTGCACGTGCATGGGTGCGTGTGTGCGTGCATGTGCGTGTTACCTGCGTGGTCTGTCTCCATGGGTGTGGGTTGTCTCTGACTGTGGCCCGATAGCTTCATGGCGTCCTCCACAGCGCCTAGCAACCACTCACCTCCCGGCTGTTGCTGAGGATACCTTGAGACAGGAAACTGTTTATCTCCGTGAAGACATTCTACACACAGGAAGTAGAAACAGGAGACAGGAAGTGAGTGAACGAGGTGTTATGTGTACATGCATGCATGATTTCACCGTGTGTGAGTCCTTGCATGTATTTGTGTGTGTGTGTTTGTGTGTTGTGTGTGTGTTGTGTATATGTTGTGTGTGTGTGTGTTTGTGTTGTTTTGTTTGTGTGGTGTGGGTGTGTGTGTGTGTTTGTGTGTGTGTTTGTGTGTATGTTTGTGTGAGTGTTTTGTTGTGTTTGTGTGTGTGTGTGTGGTGTGTGTGTGTTGTGTGTGTGTGTGTGTGTGTGTTTGTTGTGTGTGGTGTGTGTGTGTGTGTGTTGTGTGTGTGTGTGTGTGTGTGTGTGGTGTACCTCCAGTAACACCTCTCCAGTCAGTCTCCCTCCGCGCGAGTCCCCAGAGTTACTCAACACTAGACAGCTGTTCCTCATCGAGACAGGAGACCAGCTAAACCTGGGACAGTCTAGAGAGAGGAAAAGTTCATTGACTTCATGTGGGTAAAAACATTTATAGCAAGACATATATTGTCGTGTCAGAAGAAGTTCTTGAACGTATTATTAAAACACAGGTGTCTGGGTTTAGACCTCACCTGTCCAGGAGTCTCATCGCTTTGAACTGGTCACAGGTCAGTACTGAAGGAACCCAAACAAAACCTCACACCTGGATCAACACACCACAACCCCACCACACCATAACACACACAACCACACCATAACACACAACCACACCATAACACACACACAACACACAACCACAACACATACACACACACCCAACACCACAACACACACCACAACACACACCACACACACACACAACACACACAACACACACCACAACACACACCACAACAACACCACAAACACAACACCACAACACAACACAACACCACACAACACCACACAACACCACAACACCACAACAACACCACAACAACACCACACCACAACACCACAACAACAACACCACAACAACACCACAACAACACCACACCACAACACCACACCACAACACCACACCACAACACCACACCACAACACCACAACACCACAACACCACAACACCACACCACAACACCACACCACACCACACACAAAACACACACAACAACAACATACACAACACAACAACAACACACACACAACAACAACATACACAACACAACAACACCACAACACACAACACACACCACAACACCACAACACAACACCACAAACAACACCCACAACAACACACCACAACCACACACACAACCACACACACAACACAACACCACAACCACACCCACACCACACACACCACACAACACAACACCACAACACACAACACCAACACACAACACCACAAAACAACCACAACAACACAACACACACCAACAACACAACCACAACACCACAACACAACACCACAACACACACCACAAAACACACAACACACAACACCACAACACACACACACACACACCACACCACCACAACACCACACAACACCACACAACACCACAACACCACACAACACCACAACACACCACACAACACCACAACACACAACACCACACAACACACAACACACCACACCACACAACACAACACCACACCACACACCACAACACCACACAACACCACAACACCACAACACACAACACACAACACCACACAACACCACACCACAACACCACCCAAACACAACACACCACACACCAACCACACCAACACACACAACACACAACCACACACCACAACACACCACACACACACAACCACACACACCCAACAACACACCACAACACCACAAACAACACCACAACAACACACACAAAACACACAACAACACACAACCCACACCACAACACACAACACCACAACAACACACCACAACACCACACTACAACAAACACCACAACAACACCACAACACCACACCACAACAACACCACACAACACACATCACAACCACACACCACACCATACACAACACACCACAACACCACAACACCACAACCACCACAACAACACCACAACAGCCACACAACACCACACCACAACACACAACACCACAACACCACACCACAACACACCACACCACCACAACACCACAACACACAACACAACACCACAACCACACCACAACACCACAACACAACACCACACCACCACAACCCCACAACACCACACCACACCACAACATACACCACACACCACACACACACACACCACACCACAACACCACAACACCACACCACACCACCACACCACCACACCACCACACCACAACACCACAACACCACACCACACCACAACACAACACCACAACAACACAACACAACACCCCACAACACCACAACCCACACTACAACAACACCACCACACACACACCACAAACACACCACACCCACACCACAACACACACCACCACACAACCCACAACCCACACACCACAAACCACAACACCACACACCACAACACCACACCACACCACAACACCAACACAACACAAAACAACACACAACAACACCACAACACCACAACACAACACCACAACACAACACAACACCACAACACACAACACCACACCACACAACACACCACAACACACAACACCACAACACACAACACCACAACACACAACACCACACCACACAACACCACAACACACAACACCACACCACAACACACCACAACACACAACAACACCACCACAACACACAACACCACAACACACCACAACACCACAACAACACCACACACAACACAACACACACCAAACAACATCACAACAACCACAACACCACAACACACCACAACAACACAACAACACAACACACCACAAAACACACACAACACCACAACAACACACCACAACACCACACCACAACAACCACACACACACCACACCACCACACCACACACCACACCACACACACACACACCACAACACACAACACAACCACACACACCACACACCCACACCCACCACAACACACACCACACCACACCCCACAACCCACACACCACCACAACACCACACACAACACCACAACACACACCACACACAACCACAACAATCAACACACACAACACCACCACACACCACCACACACACCACAACACCATACCACACACCACAAACCCACAACACCATACCACAACACCACAACACCACAAAACACACCACAACACCACACCACAACAACACACACACAACACCACCACCACAACACCACACCACAACACACCACCACAACAACACACATCACAACACACACAACACCATACCACAACACCACAACACCACAACACCACAACCACCACAACAGCACCACAACACCACAAACCACACACAACACCACAACACCAAAACACAACACCACAACACACAACACCACCACACCACAACACCACACACAACACCACACCACACCACAACACACAACACCACACCACACCACACCACAACACACAACACACAACACATACACCACAACACCACACCACACCACCCACAACACCACAACACCACAACCACACCCCACACCACCACACCACACCACCACACACAACACCACAACACCAAACCACACCACAACACACCACAAAACCACAACAACACACACAACACCCACCACAACAACACACCACACCACAACACCACAAACCCTACCACAACAACACACACACACCACACCACAACACCGACAACCACAACACCACACCACAACACCACACACACCCACACCACAACACCACAACACCACACCACAACACCACACACCACACACACACCACACCACAACACCACAACACAGAAATCTCTCACATCAAGAACAAGTAAGTTTAAAACATTTATAAAAACCACCTTATGGAACAGTGGGGACTGTGAGCAACACAAACATAGGCACAAACACGATAACAGACATGCACACCACATTTACTACACACACTAGATACACTACACACATTGATAACATACACAGCACACAGATAACATACGCACCTACCTGGATTTGGTGTTGTAGATACTGTATGTGGTGGTGGAGTCACAGCCTAAAGACGTCACACTTAGTGTGTTGTAAATCTGTTGTGAATGTTTTGTAATGTTTTTTAAACTGCTTTAATGTTGCAGGACCCCAAGAAGAGTAGTGCTGCCTTGCTGGAACTAATGGGGATCCTTAAGAATACAAATACCCACACCACAACAGACACCCACAACCCACACCACAACACCACAACTCAACAACAACACAACAACACAACACACACACAACAACACAACAACACACCACAACACACAACCCACACACACACACAAAATAGTAGATCCAAGATGTTTGCCATGGGTAACCATGTTTACCATCATATACCAACTAACTAAGATACAAATGAAGACATGAGACAGAGAGAAAGTTGAGGTGGAGATTAAACACCCAGAAACCCCAGCACACCAGTGATGAATGTTACAATGATAACCATCCTAGGACGCATCCCAAATGACAACCTATTATATTGCGCTCTATGGGCCCTGGTCCTAATGTGTGCACTATATAGGGAATAGGGCCCTGGTCTAATGTGTGCACTATATAGGGAATAGGGCCCTGGTCTAAAGTAGTGCACTATGAAGGGGCCCTGGTCTAATGTAGTGCACTATGAAGGGGCCCTGGTCTAATGTATGCACTATACAGGGAAAAGGGTGTCCATTTGGGCCTCAGACCTAGAAAGAGGAAGCTGCCAATGGAATAACGTTTCTACATCAACAGAGGAAAGTCCCTACTGTAATATAAGCACCACACTCAGATCAGTTTATATATGTCCCTTACTGATCATCATTATCCAGCTTCACTAAAACTGAACTTAGACCTGTACTTGTGGAGTGGTTTTGCAGTGACACAACAGTATCCTCTTGTTTGAGGAAGTAGCATGGGGATCAGTGAGGGTAGTGAACGCTCTAACAGTCTAGTTCAGGGGATCATGGAAGGTAGTGAACTCTCTAACAGTCTAGTTCAGGGGATCAGTGAAGTAGTGAACTCTCATAACAGTCTATTGTTCGGGGGGTCAGTGAGGGTAGTGAACTCTCTAACAGTTCCTAGTTTCAGGGGGTCAGTGAGGGTAGTGAACTCTCTGAGTCTAGTTCAGGGGTCAGTGAGGGTAGTGACTCTCTACAGTTAGTTCGGGGTCCAGTAGGTAGTGAACTCTCTAAAGTCTAGTTCAGGGGGGTCAGTGAGGGTAGTGAACTCTCTAACAGTCTATTTCAGGGGGGTCAGTGAAGGTAGTGAACTCTCTAACAGTCAGTTCAGGGGGTCAAGTAGAGGGTAGTGAACTCTCTAAACAGTCCTAGTTCAGGGGGGTCAGTGAGGGTATGACTCTCTAACATCTGTTCAGGGGGGTCAGTGAGGAAGTGAACTCTCTAACGTCTAGTTCAGGGGTCAGTGAGGGGAGTGAAACTCTCTAACAGTCTAGTTCAGGGGGGTCAGTGAGGTATGACTCTCTAAACAGTCTAGTTCAGGGGGTCCAGTGAGGTAGTGAACTCTCTAACAGTCTAGTTCAGGGGGGTCAGTGAGGGTAGTGAACTCTCTAACATCTAGTTCAGCGGGGGTCAGTGAGGGTAGTGAACTCTCTAACATCAGGTTTCAGGGGGGTCAGTGAGGTAGTGAACTCTCTAACAGGCTAGTTCCAGGGGGGTCAGTGAGGGTAGTGATACTCTCTAACAGTCTAGTTTCAGGGGGTCAGTGAGGTAGTGAACTCTCTACAGTCTAGTTCAGGGGGGTCATGAGGGTAGTGAACTCTCTAACAGTCTATTCAGGGGGTCAGTGAGGGTAGTGAACTCTCTAACAGTCTATTTCAGGGGGTCAGTGAGGGTAGTGAACTCTCTAACAGTCTTAGTTCAGGGGGTCAGTGAGGGTAGTGACTCTCTAACAGTCTAGTTCAGGGGGTCAGTGAGGGTAGTAACTCTCTAACAGTCTAGTTCAGGGGGTCGAGTGAGGGTAGTGAACTCTCTAACAGTCTATTTCAGGGGGGTCAGTGAGGGTAGTGAACTCTCTAACATCTTAGTTCAGGGGTCAGTGAGGGTAGTGAACTCTCTAACAGGCTAGTTCAGGGGGTCAGTGGTAGTGAACTCTCTAACAGTCCTAGTTCAGGGGGTCAGTGAGGTATTGAACTCTCTAACAGTCTAGTTTCAGGGGGGTCATGTGAGGGTTAGTGACCCTCTAACAGTCTGTTCAGGGGGGTCAGTGAGGGTAGTGAACTCTCTCAACAGTCTAGTTCAGGGGGGTCAGTGAGGTATGAACTCTCTAAAACAGTCTAGTTCAGGGGGTCAGTGAGGTAGTGAACTCTCTAACAGTCTAGTTCAGGGGGGTCAGTGAGGAAGTGAACTCTCTAACATCTAGTTCAGGGGGTCAGTAGGTGTGAACTCTCTTAACAGTCTATTCAGGGGGTCAGTGAGGGTAGTGAACTCTCTAACATTCTAGTTCAGGGGGGTCAGGGAAGGTAGTGAACTCTCTTAACAGTCTAGTTCAGGGGTCAGTGAGGGTAGTGAACTCTCTAACAGTCTAGTTCAGGGGGATCGTGAGGGTAGTGACTCTCTAATAGTCTAGTTCAGGGGATCAGTGAGGGTAGTGAACTCTCTAAACATCTAGTTCAGGTGGGATCAGTGAGGGTAGTGAACTCTCTAACAGTCTGAGTTCAGGGGGATCAGTGAGGTAGTGAACTCTCTAACCGTTCTAGTTCAGGGGGATCAGTGAGGGTAGTGAAATCTCTAACAGTCTAGTTCAGGGGTCAGTGAGGGTAGTGAACTCTCTAACAGTCTAGTTCAGGGGGTCAGTGAGGGTAGTGAACTCTCTAACAGTCCTAGTTTCAGGGGTATCTAGTGAGGGTATTGAACTCTCTAACAGTCTATTCAGGGGATCAGTGAGGTATGAACTCTCTATCAGTCTGTTCGGGGGATCAGTGAGGGTAGTGAACTCTCTAACAGTCTAGTTCAGGGTGATCAGTGAGGGTAGTGAACCTCTCTAACAGTCTAGTTCAGGGGGATCAGTGAGGGTAGTGAACTCTCTAACAGTCTAGTTCAGGGGATCATGAGGGTAGTGAACTCCTCTAACAGTCTAGTTCAGGGGATCAGTGAGGGTAGTGAACTCTCTAACAGTCTAGTTCAGGGGGGTCAGTGAGGGGTAGTGAACTCTCTAACAGTCTAGTTCAGGGGGTCATGGGGTAGTGAACTCTCTACGAGTGCAGTTCAGGGGGATCAGTGAGGGTAGTGAACTCTCTAACAGTCTATTCAGGGGATCGTGAAGGGTAGTGAACCTCTAACAGTCTAGTTCAGGGGATCAGTGAAGGTAGTGAACTCTCTACAGTCTAGTTCAGGGATCAGTGAAGGGTATTGAACTCTCTAACAGTCTAGTTTCAGTGGATCATGAGAGGGTAGTGAACTCTCTACAGTCTAGTTCAGGGGGTCAGTGAGGTATGAACTCTCTAACAGTCTAGTTTCAGGGGATCAGTGAGGGTAGTGAACGCTCTAACATTCTAGTTCAGGGGGATCAGTGAGGTAGTGAACTCTCTAACAGTCTATTCGGTATCATGTGAGGACTTCGTTCAGGATCATGCGTGGGTAGTGAACTCTCTAACCAGTCTAGTTCAGGGGGATCATGAGGGTAGGTGAACTCTCTAACATTCTAGTATCAGGGGATCAGTGATGGTAGTCACTCTCTAACGTACTAGTTTCAGGGGGATCATGTAGGGTATTGAACTCCCTAACAGTCTAGTTCATTCATGAGGTTATGCTCTCAAGTTAGTAGGGATAGTGCAGTTGACTCACTAACAGTCGAGTTCAGGGGGTCTGGGTGTAGTGAACTCTCTAACATCCTAGTTCAGGGGATCATTGAGGGTAGTGAACTCTCTAACAGTCTATTCAGGGGGATCAGTGAGTATGAACGTCTCTACAGTCCTAGTTCAGGGGATCAGTGAGGGTATGAACTCTCTAACAGTCTGTTGCAGGGGGATCATGTGAGGTAGTGAACTCTCTAACAGTCTAGTTCAGCGGGGAATCAGTGAGGGTAGTGACTCTCTAACAGTCTAGTTCAGGGGATAGTGAGTTGAACTCTTAAGATCAGGGGATCAAACTATTGTTCCAGTTGGCTGCATTTGGTCTTCACCGAGTCCGAGGACACCACTTAAATTGGATATAATTCCCTTGGCTGTCCAATTATCCAAATACCCTTAGCTTTTGAAGATTTTAGATGCTCACATGACTGTCATAAGCTTTCCATTTGGATGACGAGTTTATTGTGATTGTGGTCTACAGGAAAAGCAGGACCGAGCACGCCACCCATTCTCATCGACGGGTCTGTAGTGGAGCGATTGAGGCTTCAAGTCCTTGGTGTCCACATCACCAACAAACTATCATGTCCAAACACACACAAGACAGTCTGAAAGGGCACGACAATGCCTATTGCCCCCCAGGAGACTGAAAGATTGGGTTCCTCAGTATCCTCAAAAGTTCTACATCGGCACCATTGAGAGCATCCTGACTGTTGCATCACTCACTGCCTGTATGGCAACTGCTCGCCTCCGACCCAAGGTACTACAGACGGTAGTGTACGGCCCAGTAAATCACCGGGGCCAAGCTTTCCTGCACAGTGACCTCTATACAAGCGGTATCAGAGGAAGGCCCTAAAAATTGTCAAGACTCCAGCCACCTAGTCATAGCTGTTCTCTCTGCTACTGACGGCAAGACGGACCGGAGCGCCAGTCTAGTCCAAGAGGCTTCTAACCCCAAGCCATAAGACTCCTGAACACTATCGAAATGGCTACCCAGACTATTTGCTGCCCCCCCCCCCTCTCACTTTACGCTGCTGCTACTCTCTGTTTTATATCTATGCATAGTCACATTAACTCTAATTATATCTACATATTACCCACTACTAACCGTGTGCCCACGCCACATTGACTCTGTATCGGTACCCACCCTGTTTTATCCTCCCACAGTGAGTCCTGTACCGGTCCCCATTGTATATAGCCTCCACATTGACTTCTGTAACGTACCGCCCTGTATTTAGCCTCAAAATTGACTTGACCGCTACCGTCCCTTGTATTAGCTCCACATTGACTCTGTACCGTACCCCATGTATATAGCCTCCACATTGACTCTGTACTGGTACCCCCTGTATTTACCCCACATTGACTCTGTACTGGTATCCCCTGTATTTAGCCTCCACATTGACTCTGTACTGGTACCCCCTGTATTTAGCCTCCACATTGACTCGTACTGGTACCGCCCCTGTATTTCCTATAGCCTCCACATCACCTCTGTACTGGTACCCCCTGTATATAGCCTCCACATTGACTCTGTACCGGTACCACCCCTGTATTAAGCCGTCCCATTGATACTGTATGGTACCCCCTGTATATAGCCTCCACATTTCTCGTGTATATCTGTACGCGTACCCCTCTGTATATAGCCTCCACATTGACTCTGTACCGGTACCCCCTGTATATATGCCTACATTGCTCTGTACCGGTCCCCCCTGTATATAGCCTCCACATTGACTCTGTACCGTACTCCTCTGTATATAGCCTCCCATTGACTCTGTACCTGTACCCCCCTGTATATAAGCCTCCACATTGACTCTGTACGTTCCATGTATATAGCCTCCACATTGACTCTAGTACCCGACGGTACCCCCTGTATATAGCCTCCACTTTGCACTCTGTACCGGTACCCCCTTATATAGCCTCACATTGACTCTGTACCGAGTACCCCTGTATATAGCCTCCACATTGACTCTGTCCGGTACCACCCTGTATATAGCCTCCACATTGACTCTGTACAGTGTACCACCCCATATGCCTCCACATGACTCTGTACCGTACCCCTGTATATAGCCTCCATCGACTCTGTCGGTACCCCCTTTATATAGCCTCCACATTGGACTCTGTACCGGTACCCCCTGTATATAGCCTCCACATTGAATCTGTACTCGTACCGCCCTGTATAAGCCCTCCACATTGACTGGTCTGTACCTCTTGTCTGTACTGTAACGTCTATATACAGCCTCCACATTGACTCTGTACTTTACCGTCTATATTATAAGCCTCCACATTGACTCTGTAACACGGTACGCCACTGTATTATAGCCTCCACATTGACTCTTACCGTACCCCCTGTATTATAGCCTCCACATTGACTCTATACGTACCCCCTGTTATATGCCTCCACATTGACTCTGTACCGGTACCCCCTGTAATAGCCTCCCAGTGACTCTGTACTGTACCCCCTGTATAGTATCCTCCACATTGACTCTGTACGGTACCCCGTGTTTTATGCCTCCACATTGACCTCTGTACCGTACCGCCCTGTATTCAGCCTCCAATTGACTCTGTACCGGTAACCCCTGTATATAGCCTCCCATTGACTCTGTCTGTACCCCCCTGTATATAGCCTCCACATTGACTCTGTCCGGTACCCCCTGTTATTTGAGCCTTCCACATTGACTCTGTACTGGTACCCCTGTTTTTTAGCCTCCATTTATGAGTCTGTACGCGGTACCCCCTGTATATAGCTCTACATGACTCTACCGTACCCCTTATACCCCACATTGCTCTGTACTGGTACCCCCTGTATATACCTCCACATTGACTCTGTCTTGGTAACCCCTGTATATAGCCTCCACTTGACTCTGTACTGTACCCCTTTATAGCCTCCACATTGACTCTGTACGCGGTAGCCCCTGTATATAGCCTCTACATTTGACTCTGTACCGGTACCACCCCCATTGCATATAGCCTCCACATTGAATCTCTGTACTCGGTATCCACCTGTATAGTTAAGCCTCCACATTGACTCTGTACGGTCCCCCTGATATCTAGCCTCCACATTGACCTGTGACGGTACCCCCTGTATATAGCCCCCACTGACTCTGTACCGGTACCCCTGTATATAGCCTCCACATTGACTGGTACCGGTACCCCTGTATATATCCTCCACATTGACTCTGTATGGTACCCCCTTATACCTCCACATTGACTCTGTACTGTACCCCTGTATATAGCCTCACATTGACTCTGTACGGTACCCCCCGTATATAGCCTCCACATTGACTCTGTACTCGGTACCCCCTGTATATAGCCTCCCACATGACTCTGTACCGTACCCCCTGTGTTATAGTCCTCCACATTGACTCTGTACTGGTACCCCTTATTTAAGCTCCTCCATTGAGTCTGTACCGGTAACCCCTGTATATATAGCCTCCACATTGACTCTGTACTGGTACCGCCTGTATATAGCCTCCAAATTGACTCTGTACCGGTACCCCTGTATAGCCTCCACATTGACTCTGTACTGGTACCCCCTGTATTATACCTCACATTGCTCTGTACGCGGTACCCCTTATAATAGCCTCCACATTGACTCTGTACGTACCCCCGGATATAGCCTCCACATTGCTCTGTACCTGGTAACCCCTGTTTATAGCCTCCACATTGACTCTGTACAGGTATCCCCTGTTTTATTAGCCTCCACATTGACTCTGTAACCGTAACCCCCTGTATATATGCCTCCACATTGACCTGGTACTGGTACCGCCCGTATAGGCCTCCACATTGACTCTGTACTGTTACCACCCTGTTTTAGCCTCCACATTGATCTGTACCGGTACCCCCTGTATATAGCCTCTACATTGACTCTGTACGGTACCCCCTGTATATAGCCTCCACATTGACTCTGTAACTGGTACCTGTTATATATAGCCTCACCATTGACTCTGTACTGTACCTCTATATATACGCCTCCACTTGACTCTAGTACTGGTACCTGTCTATATATATGCCTCCCATTGACTCTGTACTGGTACCCCTGTATATACCTCACATTGACTCTGTACTGGTACCTCTATATATATAGCCTCCACATTGACTCTGTACCGGTACCGCCCTTATATAGCCTCCACATTGACTCGTACCGTACCCCTGTTATATAGCCTCCACATTGACTCTGTACCGGTACCCCTGTATATTCAGCCTCCACATTGACTCTGTAGCCTGTAACCCTCTGTATATGACCTCCACATTGACTCTGTACCCGTACACCCCTGTATATAGCCTCCACATTGACTCTGTACGGTACCCCTGTTATAGCTCCACTTTGACTCGGTACCGGTACCCTCCTTTATCTCTAGCCTCGACATTGACTCTGTACTGGTACCGTCTATAACAGCCTCCACATTGACTCGTGTACTGTACCCCTTATTATAGCCTCCACATTGACTCTGTACTGGTACCGCCCTGTATATAGCCTCCACATTGACTCTGACTGGTACCCCTGTATTAGCCCCACTGTCCTCTGTACTGGTACCCCTTATATCCCTCCAATTGGACGCTGTACTGGTACGCCCTGTATATAGTCCTCCACATTGACTCTGTACGGCACCCCCTGTATAGGCTCCACATTGAACTCTTAACCGGTACCACCCCTGTATATAGCCTCCACATTGACTCTGTAACCGGTACCCCTGTATATTAGCCTCCACATTGACTCTGTCACGTACACCCTGTATATACCTCCACATGACTCTGTACCGGTAACCCTGTTGATAAGCCTCCCATTGACTCTGTACACTACCCCCCTGTTTTATTAGCCTCCACTTTGATCTGTACCGGTACACCCGTGTATTATAACCCCACATTGACTCTGCGGTACCTGGTATACCCGCGCTGACTGTACCCCGTTATTCAGTCCTCCACATTGACCTCTGGTACTGGTACCCCGTCTGATATATAGAGCCTCCACATTGACTCTGTCTGGTTCTAATAGCCTCCTTGAATTATACGTCCCTGTTCCTCCACATTGACTCTGTACCTGTACCCCCCCCTGTATTTAGCCTCCAATTGAGTATTGTATGGTACCCCTGTATATAGCCTCCACATTGAGCCTTGTACGGTACCACGCCTGTTATAAGCCTCCACATTGACTCTGTACCGGTACCACCCCCCCTGTATACAGCCCTCCACACATTGAACTCTGTACCGTTACCCCTTGTAATAGCCTCCCCATTGACTCTGTACCGGTACCACCCTGTATATTCCTCCACAGTTCGATGCCCTGTTAGCTCTACGTGCTTGTACATACCCGCCATGTATATAGCCTCGACATTGACTCTGTACTGGTACCCCCCCTGTATATAGCCTCACATTGAACTCTGTACCGTACCCGGCCTGTTTTTAGCCTCCACTTTTAGTAGTTGTACGGTAGCCCCTGTTATATAGCCTCCTACATTGACTCTGTAACCGGTACCCGCCTGTATAGGCCTCCACATTGACTCTGTACCACCGTGTACACCGTTTATTACGCTCCACATTGGACCGTACACTGGTTCCGCCCTGTATGTATAGCCTCCACATTGACGTCTGTAATGGTTACCCCCCTTATATATGCCTCCACATTGACTGGGTCGATTAATAGCCGCGTTGACCCTCTGTACTTCCCCTTATTCCCCACATTGACCTGTCAGGTAGCCCCCTGTATTAGCCTTCCACATTGACTGGGTACCGGTACCCCCTGTTTATATGCCTCCCTATTGAGTCTCTGTACTGTAACCCCTGTATATAGCCTCTCACAGTGACTCTGTACCGGTACCACCCTGTATATAGCCTCCACACTTGACTCTACTGAACGTCTAGCTTACAGCCTCCAAATTGACTCTGGTACGGTACCCCCTTGATATATAGCTCCACATTGACTCTGTACTGTACCCCTAGTATATTAGCCTCCGACATTGACTCTGTACTGTACTCCCTGTATATAGCCTCCCATGTACTCTGTACTGTTCCGTCTATTATAATGCCTCCACATTGACTCTGTACGGTACCCCCTGTATAAGCCTCCACATTGACTCTGTAACCGTACACCCTGTATATAGCCTCCACATTGACTCTGTACCGTACCCCCTGTATATAGCCTCAACATGCCTCTGTACCGTACCCCTGTCTATAGCCTCCACATTGAATCTGTACCGGTACCCCTGTAATATCCCCTCCACATTGACTCTGTACCGGTACCCCCTGTATATAGCCTCCCAATTGACTCTGTACTGGTACCGCCTGTATATAGCCTCCACATTACTGGTACGGTACCCCTGTATATAGCCTCCAATTGACTGGCGTACTGGTACCCCCTGTATTTAGCACTCCACATTGGACTCTGTACGGTACCCTGTTTATTAGCCTCCACTTGATCTGTACCGGTACCCCCTGTATATAGCCTCACATTGATCTGTACGGTAACCCCTGTTATATAGCCTCCACATTGAGTCTTATTGGTACCTCCCCCCTGTATTTAGCCTCCACTTGATATGTATTGTACCCCCTGTATATAGCCTCCCATTGACTCTGTACGGTACCCCCTGTATATACCTCCACATTGACGCTGTGTACCGGTACCCCCTGTTATAGCCTCCACATTGACTCTGTACCGGTATCCCCTTATATATCCTCCACATTGACTCTGTACCGGTACCCCCTGTATATAGCCTCCACAGTTACTCTGTACTGGTACCCCCTGTATATAGCCTCCACAGTGACTCTGTACTGGTACCACCCTGTATATAGCCTCCACATTGACTCTGTACTGCGTACCCCCTGTTTTTCCTCCATTTTGAGTCTGTACCGGTAGCCCCTGTATATAGCCTCTACATTGACTCTGTACCGGTACCACCTGTATATAGCCTCGCATTGACTCTGTACTGGTAACCGTCTATATACATCCTCCACATTGACTCAGTACTGGTTCCGTCATATGTATAGCCTCACACTTGACTCTGTACTGGTACCCCCTGTATATAGCCTCCACATTGACTCTGTACTGGTCACCTCTGTATATAGCCTCCACTGTGAACTCTGTACTGTACACCCTGTTATATCGCCTCCACTGACTCTGTATGGTACCTGCTGTTTGCTCCAATGACTCTGTAACGGTACCCTGTATATAGCCTCCACATTGACTCTGTACCGGTACACCCTCTGTATATAGCCTCCACATTGACTCTGTACCGTACCCCCCTGTATATATGCCTCCACATGACTCTGTACGGACCCCCCTGTATATACGCTCCACAGTGACTCGTACCGTACCCTTTAATAGCCTCCACATTGACTCTGTACTGGTACACCCCTGTTTTTAGCCTCCATTTTGAGTCTGTACCGGTACCCCTGTATATAGCCTCCACATATGACTCTGTACTGGTCACCCCTTTATATAGCCTCCACATTGACTCTGTACTGGTACCCCTGTATATAGCCTCCACATTGACTCTGTACTGTACTCCTTGTATATAGCTCTCACATGGACTCTGTACCTGGTCCCCCTGTATTTAGCCTCCACAGTGACTCTGTACTGGTAGCCCCTGTATTAGCCTCACATTGAGTTGTATTGGTACCCCCTGTATACTAGCCTCCACATTGACTCTGTACGGTACCCCCTGTATACAGCCTCCACATTGACTCTGTACCGGTACCCCCCTGTATATAGCCTCCACAATTGACTCTGTACGGTACCCCCTTTATAAGCCTCCACTTTGCTCTGTACGGTACCCCCTGTATATAACCTCCACAATTGACCTGTACGGTACCCCTGTATATGCCTCACATGACTCTGTACTGTACCCCTAGTATACAGCCTCCCATTGACTCTGTACTGGTACCGTCCTATTATATAGCCTCCACTTGACTCTGTCTGCCTACTATAATATAGCTCTGCCTCCACATTGACTCTGTACCTGTACCCCTGTATATACCTCCACATTGACTCTGTACCGGTACCCCCTGTATTAGCCTCCACATGAGATGTATTGCGGTACCCCACCTGTACTATAGCCTCCACATTGACTCTGTAACCGGTACCCCCTTACCCTGCCCCTTTATATCTCAGCCTCCACATTGACTCTGTACGGTACCCCCTGTATATAGCCTCCATCCATTGACTCTGTACCTGGTATCCCCTGTATATAGCCTCCACATTGACTCTGTACCGGTACCCCCTGTATATGCCTCCACAGTGCCTCTGTACTGGTACCCCGCCCCTGTATATAGCCTCCACAGTGATCTGTACTGGTACCCCCTGTATATAGCCTCGACATTGACTCTGTACTGGTACCCCCTGTATATAGCCTCTACATTGACTCTGTACTGGTACCTGTTTTTAGCCTCCCATTTGAGTCTGTAACGGTAGCCCCCTGTATATCCTCTACATTGACTCTGTAGTCGTAACCCCCTGTATATAGCCTCGACATTGATCTGTACTGTTACCGCTATATACAGCCTCCCATTGACTCGTACTGGTTCGTCTATATGTATAGCCTCCACATTGACTCTGTACTGGTACCCCTGTATTAGCCTCCACATGGACTCTGTACGTGGTTCCGTCCTATATATATACCTCCACATTGACTTCTGTACTGGTACCCCCTTTATATAGCCTCCAATTTGACTCTGTACTGGTACACCCCTGTATATAGCCTCCAAATGACTCTGGTAACTGGACCCCCTGTTATATAGCCTCCACTGTGACTCTGTTACTGGCTAATACCCAATGACTCGTACGGTTACCTGTATATAAGCTCCCACATTGACTCTTGTACTGTACGCCTGTATATAGCCTCACCTGATCTGTACCGTTACCCCTGTGTATACAGCCTCCACATTGACTCTGTACCGGTACCCCCTGTTTATATAGCCTCCACTTGACTCTGTACCGGTACCCCCGCTAGTATATAGCCTCACAGTTGACTCTGTACCTACCCTGTATCAGCCTACATGACCTGTACCGGTCTGTTAATAGCCTCGACATTGATACTGTATACTGGTAGCCCCCCTGTTTTTAGCCTCCATTTTGAGTCGGTACCGGTACCCCCTGTATATAGCCCCACATTGACTCGTACCGGTACCCCTGGTATATAAGAACTCCACATTGAACTGGGTATACCGTACCCCCTGTTTTGATTCTCCAATTTGAGTCTGTACCGGTCTAGCCCTGTATAAGCTCACATTGATGGGTCCGGTACCCCCCTGTTTTTAGCCTCCATTATTGAGTCTGTACCGCTAGCCCTGCTATATAACCTCTACATGTTACTCTGTACCGTACCCCTGATATAGCCTCCACATTGACTCTGTACTGGAACGTCTATATACCGACCTCCACAGTGACTCTGTATCTGGTACCGTCCTATATAATATAGCCTCCACATTGACATGTACTCGGTTACGTCTATATATATAGCCGTCACATTGCTCTTACTGGTACCCCCTGTATATAGCTCCACATTGACCTGTACTGGTTCCGTTATATATATAGCCTCTCACTTGACTCTGTACTGTACCCCTGTATTAGCACTCCACATGACTCTGTACGGTACCCCCTGTATATAGCCTCCACATTTGACTCTGTAACCACGGTACCTCTCCTAGTAATATAGCCTCACATTGATCGTACCGTACCGCCCTGCATTAGCGCTCCAATTTAATCATGTACGGTACCGCCTGTATATAGCCTCCACATGAATCTCGTACGGTACCCCCCTGTATATAGCTCCACAATGACTCTGTACCGGTACCGCTGTATTATATGCCCCACATTAAAAGGGCGGTACCCCCTGTATATAGCCTCCATTGACTGGTACCAGTACCCCCTTATTTAGCCTCCACATTGACTCTGTACGGTAACCCCCTGTTTATAGCCTCCACATTGAGTCTGTACCGGTGACCCCTTGTATGATACTCGCACATTGACTGGGTACTGGTAAACCGCCTGTATATAGTCCTCCACATGACCTGTACCGGTAACACCAACTGTTTATAGCCTCAAATTGAGTCTGTTATGGTACCCCGTATTTAGCCTCCACATGAGTATGTATTGGTACTCACCCTGTATATAGCCTCCACAATTGACTCTGTAACACGGTACCCCCATGTATATAGCCTCACATTGACGTCTGTACGGTACCCCCTGTATATAGGCTCCACATTGAACTCTGTACCGGTATCCCTTGTATATAGCCTCCCACATTGAACATCTGTACGGTACCGCCGTATATATCTCCACAGGACTCTGTACTGTACCCCCTGTATATAGTCCTCCCACAGTGACTCGTCTGGTACCCCCTGTACATAGTCCTCGACATTGACTCTGTACTGGCTACCACCCTCGTATATAGCCTCCACATTGACTCTGTATGTACCCCTGTTTTTAGCCTCCATTTGAGTCTGTACGCCGAGTTAGCCCCTGTATATAGGCTCGTACATTGACTCTTTACCGGTACGCCCCTGTTTATAGCCTCGACATGGACTCTGTACTGGACCGTCTATATACACCTCCCACATCGGTACTCAGTACTGGTTCCGTCTATATGTATAGCCTCCACATTGACTCTGTAACTGGTACCTCCCTGTATATAGCCTCCACATTGACTCTGTACTGTACCCCTGTATATTAGCCTCCACTGTGACTCTGTACTGGTAACCCCCTGTATTATCCTCCACATTGCTCTTTACTGGGACCCTGTATATAGCATCACATTGACTCTGTACCGTTAACCCCCTGTATACAGCCTCCACATTGACTCTGTACCGGTACCCCCTGTATATAGTCTCCACATTGACTCTGTACGGTCCACTGTATTAGCCCCACATTGACTCTGTACCGGTACCCCCCTCTGTATATAGGTCCCACAGTGACTCTGTACGGTAACCCCCTTGTTAAAGCCTGCCACATATGACTCTGTACCTGGTACCGCCTGTGTTAGCCTCCATTTTGAGTCTGTTACCGGTACCCCTGTATATAGCCTCCCATGACTCTGTATGGTACCACCCTTTATATAGCCTCCACATTGACTCTGTTACTGGTACCCCCTGTATATAGCCTCCACATTGACTATGTACTCGTACGCGTCTGTATATAGCCCTCCACATTGATCTGTACTGGTACTCGACCCGTGTATTTAGCCTCCACAGTGACTCTGTACTGAGGTATCCCCTGTATATAGCCATCCACATGTGATATGTATGTGACCCCCTGTATATAGCCTCCACATTGACTCGTACCGGTTACACCCTGTATAACAGCCCTCCACATTGACTTGTACCGGTACCCCCTGTATATAGCCTCCACATTGACTCTTGTACCGGTACCACCCTGTATATAGCATCCACATTGACTTCTGTACCGGGACCCCCGTAATAGCCTCCCACTGGACTCTGTACCGGTACCCCTGTATTTAGCCTCCCACCATTGAACTCTAGTACCGGTACCCCTTTATATAGCCTACACATTGACTGTACCGGTACCCGCCGTGATATATACCTTCCACATTGACTGCTGTAACAGGTACCCTCTGTTATATAGCCTCGACATTGACCCGTACTGTACCGTGCTATCAGACCTCCACATGACCTGTATGGTACCGTCTATATATTAAATTTTTTTTAGCCCTCCACATTGACTCTGTACTGGTTCGTCTCATATATATAGCTTCCACATTGACTTCTGTACCGGTATCCCCTGTATTTAGCCTCCACATGTGACTCTGCACGGTACCCCCTGTATTAGCCTTGAGTCTTGTCCTGATTGCACATGTGACTCATTAGGTACCCCCTTTTATAAGCATCACACATGACTATGTACCGGTACCCCCCTGTAACAGGCCTCCACATTGACTCTGTACCGGTACCCCTGTATATAGTCCCACATGCATCTGTACCGGTACCAAGGTGACCCTGTATATAGCCTCCACAGTGCCTCTGTACTGGTACCCCTGTATATAGCCTCCACAGTGACTCTGTACAGTACCGCCTGTATATAGCCTCGACTTGACTCTTACTGCTACACCCTGTATATAGCCTCCACATTGACTCTGTACGGTACCCCTGTTTTACCTCCATTTGATCTGTAATCGGTAGCCCCGTATATAGCCTCTACATTGACCTGTACCAGTTATACCTCCCACTTGTATACCTATGTCCTCGACATTGACTCTTGTACTGTACCCGTCATATACAGCTCCACATTGGACTCTTACTGGTCCCCTATATTAGCCTCCACTTGACTCCTGTACTGGTACCCCCTTTATTAGCCTCCCACTTGACTCTGTACTGGTTACGTCTATATATAAGCCTCCACATGACTCTGT
The DNA here is from genome assembly GCF_016432855.1 of Salvelinus namaycush. Classification (NCBI taxonomy): domain Eukaryota; kingdom Metazoa; phylum Chordata; class Actinopteri; order Salmoniformes; family Salmonidae; genus Salvelinus; species Salvelinus namaycush. The sequence continues at coordinate 76,800,850 of NC_052308.1, read as the reverse complement.
ACGGTACCCCCTTTATATAGCCTCCACATTGACTCTGTACTGGTACCCCCTGTTATACCTCCACATGTGACTCTGTACTGTACCACCCATGTATTAGCCTCCACTGGACTCTGTACTGGTACCCCCTTTATATAGCCTCCACATTGACTCTGTACTGGTACCCCTGTATATAGCCTCCACATGACTCTGTACCGTACCTGCCTGTATAAGCCTCCACATGACTTGTACCGGTACCCCCTGTATATAGCCTCCACTTGACTCTGTACCGGTACCCCCTGTATATAGCCTCCACATTGACTCTGTACGGTACCCCTGTATATAGCCTCCACAGTGACTCTGTACGGTACCCCTGTATTAGCTCCATGACTCTGTACTGTACCCCTGTTTTAGCCTCATTGAGTCTGTACCGTACCCCTGTATTTAGCCTCCTCCATGACTCTGTAACGGTACCCCCTTGTATATAGCCTCCACATCACTCTGTACACGGTACCCTGTTATATATAGCCTCCACATTGACTCGTAACTGTACCCCCTGTTTTTAGCCTCCATTTGATCTGTACGGTACCCCTGTATATAGCCTCCACATTGACTCTGTACTGGTACCCCCTGTTTAAGCCTCACATTGAATCTGTACCGTACCCCCTGTATTATAGCCTCCACATTGACTCTGTACTGGTACCACCTGTATTATCCTCCCATTGACCTGTACCTGGTACCCCCTGTAATAGCCTCCACATGACTCTGTACGGTAGCCCCTGTATATACGCCTCCACATTGATTTTTGTACCCCCTGTATATAGCCTCCACATTGACTCTGTACCTTACCCCCTGTATAGGCCCACATTGACTCTGTACTCGTACCCCTGTATATATGACTCCACATTGACATCTGTAACCAGTACTCCCCTAGTATATAGCCTCCACATTGACTCTGTACCGGTACCCCCTGTATATAGCCTCCACATTGACTCTGTACGGGTACCCCTGTATATAGCCTCCACTTGACTCTGTACCGTACCGCTGTATATAGCCTCCACATTGACTCTGTACTGGTACCCCTTGTATATAGCCTCCACATTGACTCTGTACGGTACCCCTTATATAGCCTCCACATTGACTCTGTACTGGTACCCCCTGTTATAGCCTCCACTTGACTCTGTACTGGTACCCCCTGTATTGCCTCCACTTGATCTGTACGGTACCCTGTATATAGCCTCACGTTGACTCTGTACTCGTACCCCTGTATATAGCCTCGACATTGACTCTTGTACGGTACCCCTGTTATATACGCTCCACTTGACTCTGTACTTGTATCCCTACATGTAAGCCTCACATTGACTCTGTACCGTACCACTGTATATAGCCTCCACATTGACTCTGTATGTTCCGTCTGTATTTAGCCTCCACATGACTTGTACCGTACCCCCTGTATATAGCCTCCACATTGACTTGTACAGGTACCCTTATATATAGCCTCCACATTGACTCTGTACTGTACCCCCTGTTATATCTCCACATTGACTCTGTACTGGTACCCCTGTATATAGCCTCCACATTGACTATGTACTGTACCCCTGTATATAGCCTCCACATGACTCTGTACTGGTACACCCTGTATTTTACCCATTGACTCTGTACGGTAGCCCCGTATATAGCCTCCACATTGACTCTGTACCGGTACCCCTGTATATAGCCTCGACATGACTCTGTACTGGTACCGTCTATATACAGCCTCCACATTGACTCTGTACTGGTTCCGTCTATATGTATTGCCTCCAATTGATCTGTACTGGTACCCCCTGTATATAGCCTCCACATTGACTCTGTACTGTCCCGTCTTTATAGCCTCCACATTGACTCTGTACTGGTACCCCCTGTATATAGCCTCCACAATGACTCGTACTGTACCCCCTGTATATAGCCTCCACATTGACTCTGTACTGGTACCCCCTGTATATAGCCTCCACAGTGACTCTGTACTGGTACCCCTGATTATATAGCCTCCACATTGACTCTGTACTGGTACCCCCTGTATATAAGCCTCCACATTGGCTCTGTACTGGTACCCCCTTTTATAGCTTCACATTGACTCTGTACTGGTACCCCCTGTATATAGCCTCCACATTGACTCTGTACTGGTACCCCCTGTATAAGCCTCCCATTGACTCTGTACTGGTACCCCTGTATATAGCCTCCACATTGACTCTGTACTGGTACCCCCTGTATATAGCCTCCACATTGACTCTGTACTGGTACCCCTGTATTCAGCCTCCACATTGACTCTGTACTGGTACCCCCTGTATATAGCCTCCACATTGACTCTGTACCGGAACCCCCTGTATATAGTCTCCACATTGACTCTGTACGGTACCCCTGTATTTAGCCTCCACATTGACTCTGTACCAGTACCCCCTGTATTTAGCCTCCACATTGATCTGTACCGGTACCCCTGTATATGCCTCCACATTGACTCTGTACCGGTACCCCCTGTATATAGCCTCCACATTGACTCTGTACTTACCCCTGTATTTAGCTCCACATTGACTCTGTACCGGTACCCCCTGTATATAGCCTCCACATTGACTCTGTACTGGTACCCCCTGTATATAGCCTCTCAATGACTCTGTAGTGTACCCCCTGTATATAGCCTCCACATTGACTCTGTAGCAGTACCCCTGTATATAGCTCCACATTGACTCTGTACCGTACCCCTGTAATAGCCTCCACATTGACTCTGTACCTGTACCCCTGTATATACCTCCACATTGACTCTGTACGTACCCCCTTATATGCCTCCACATTGAGTCTGTACTGGTACCCCCTGTATTTAGCTCCACATTGACTGGTACCGGTACCCCTGTATATAGCCTCCACATTGACTCTGTACCGGTACCCCCTGTATTAGCCTCCACATTGAGTCTGTACTGGTAACCCCTGTATTTAGCCTCCACATTGACTCTGTACCAGACCCCTGTATATACCTCACTACTGTTATTTTACTGCTGCTCTTTAATTATTATTTATTTATACATTTTTTACTTATTTGTCTTAAAACTGCATTGTTGGTTAAAGGCTTGTCAGTCAGCATTTCACTGTAAGTCTACTAACCTGTTGTATTCGGCGCATGTGAACAATTTGATTTGATTTGAGTTAACACCTGGACAGATGAGAGAGAACATACATGTAGGTCCATTATCAATTCAACACAGTTCAGTTTTAGTCATTTAAATGTTGACTGAGATCGTTTAATGTGAAGTATGTTTGACTCCCCTGGGCCAGACAGCCTGTTGGTCCTGTGTGGCTCTGTTGGTAGAGAACTGCCAAGGGTTGAGGGTTCGATTCCTGCTGGGCCACGCTTGTGAAAATGTATCCACTCTCTTGCCGTAAGTCGATTTGAATAAAAGTGTCTGCTAGACGACTATGTTATGTTAGATATAGACGTAATTAAAGACTGTTCAAAACCTTACTGCACCGTATCGTGGGAAGCAGTGCATCATGGTACCGTTTCTTTCCTCACCTGAGCACCTAGCCCGTTTGTTCCATAGTTACTGTATCCTGGGAGACAGAGGCAACTGTAGCTTCCTTCCATGTTCTGACAGGTCCCTCCCTCTCCACAGATACCAGCAGTTATATTACACCATCTATATGAGAGAGAGAGAGCATTAAACATAAACACTTGAGGTGAGGAGGAGGCAGACAACTGAACACATCCCAGTGAGAAGAAAAATAAGAAACAGAGGAAGAAACAAAGTACATTCCAGAAACAACAACCTGTGTATGTGCTATTGATTTACTGCAGTGGGAAAATCACTGACAGCTGAGTCAGCATCAGATTGCTGCTGTATCATGTTATGGGTACAGCTGTGAGTTCAGGCAGACATCTGGATTGGAACTCGGCCAAATAAAGGGGTCATGGGGTAGAGGTCAGGAATCGGGGGTTAGAGGTCAGGGTCAGGGATAACATGTGTTGTTGCCGTGGTTACTGAGCCCTGATGGACAGGTGCAGTTTGTGCACATGTCCAGAGTGCCGCCCCCGGGAACCCACATACACTCATCCTCATCTGTAGTGGACACACACACAAGCTAAGCTGAGACCCTCGCATCACAGCACACACCACACACACCACACACACACCCACACACCAACACACCACACACACACACACACACACACACCACACACACACAATAACTAAGCTGAGACCTCACATCACACAACACACACACAAACACACACACACACACACACACACACACCACACACAAGCACACACACACACACACACACACACACACACACACACACACACACACACAAGCTAAGCTGAGACCCTCGCATCACAAACACACACACACACACACACACACATAAGCTAAGCTGAGGACCCTCACAGCACACACACACACATACAGGGTCTCAATATGTGTGTGTGACAACATAGAGTATATGTTGTGACAACATAAGAGTATAAGTATTTAAAAAACAAGATGTTACGTGACACACACACCACCCCCCACAGACTTCTCCACACACACACCCCACACACCTCCCCACACACCTCTCCACACACTCTCCACACAACATCCCCACACATACCTCGCCACACAGACATCCCCACACACAGACATCCCCACACACCCTCCACACACCCTCCCCACACCTCCCACACAGACATCCCCACACACACACCTCCACACACACACATCCCCCAACACACCCCCTCCACACACACCTCCACACACACCTCCCCACACACACACCTCCACACAGACCTCCCCCACACCACACCTCGGACTCACCGTTACAATCCCCATCTCCTCTTTTGCTGTTTTCGGAAGTACAGGGGCAGTCGCTACACTCATTGATGTCTACAAGAGGACCAGAGTGAAATACAGACATAAAGAGAGATGGAGAAGGAGAGGGAGAGGGAGAGAGGAGAGGGAGAGAGGAGAGGGAGAGGAGAGGGAGAGAAAGAGAGAGAGGAAGGAGAGAGAGGAGAGAGAGAGAGGACAGAGAGAGAGAGAGAGAGAGAGAGAGAGAGAGAGAGAGGAGAGAGAGAATGCAAAGCATAACATTAACACTTGAGGAGAGAAGTGAGTGTGTTGTAAATCTGTTGTGAATGTTTTGTAATGTTTTTAAATTTCTTTAACGTTGCTGGACCCCAGGAAGAGTAGTTGCTGCCTTGACTGGAAACTAATGGGGATCCTTAATAAATACAAATACAACACCACACCACAACACACCACAACAACACACCACACCACAACACACACCACAACACCACACACCACAACACCACACACAACAACACACCACAACACCACACCACAACACACCACCCAACCAACACACCACAACAACACACCTCAACACCACAACCACAACAACACACCACACCACAACCACATCACAATAACACACAACAATTATCCACAAAAACACACACAACAACACCACAACAACACACCACAACAACACACCACAACAACACACCACAACACCACAACACCACACCACAGATCACAACAACACCACACAACAAACCCACAACACCACCACAATGATCACACCACACACTACACACACATAACAACACAACACAACACACTGTCTGTTTGAACTACTGCACACAGCTCAGACACCATAAATACCCCACAGACATGCCACCAGAGGTCTCTTCACAATACCCAAGTCCAGAACAGACTACAGGAAACACTACTACATAGAGCCGTGACATAACAGACACAGGAAACACTACTACATAGAGCCGTGACATAACAGACTACAGGAAACACTACTACATAGAGCCGTGACATAACAGCTACAGGAAACCTACTACATAGAGCCGTGACAGACGACTCAGGAAACACTACTACATAGAGCCGTGACAGAACAGACTACAGGAAACACTACTACATAGAGCCGTGACAGAACAGACACAGGAAACACTACTACATAGAGCCGTGACAGAACAGACTACAGGAAACACTACTATAGAGCCGTGACATAACAGACTACAGGAAACACTACTACATAGAGCCGTGACATAACAGACTACAGAAACACTACTACATAGAGCCGTGACCACATGGAATCTCTTCCACATCAAGTAAGTTTAAAACATGTACAAAAACACGCCTTATGGAACAGTGGGGACTGTGAAGCAACACAAACATAGGCACAAAACGATAACAGACATGCATACACACACAACATGATAACATACACACACACAACATGATAACATACACACACACACATGATAACATACGCACTACACATGAAACATACACACACACATGATACATACGCACTACACATGGAGTTTGTGTTGTAGATACTGTATGTGGTAGTGGAGTAACGGCCTAAAGGGCACACACTTAGTGTGTTGTGAAATCTGTTGTGAATGTTTTGTAATGTTTTTAAACTGCTTTAATGTTGCTGGACCCCAGGAAGAGTAGTTGCTGCCTTGGCTGGAACTAATGGGGATCCTTAATAAATACAAATAACAACACACCCCAACACACACCACAACACAACAACACAACACCACACCACAATAGTAGATCCAAGTTGTTGCCATGGGTAACCATGTTAACCATCGGATACCAACTAACTAAGATTAAATGAAGACATGAGACAGAGAGGAAGTTGAGGTGGAGATTAAAACTCCCAGAAACCCACAGCACACCAGTGATGAAATTTACCATGGTAACCATCCTAGGACGCATCCCAAATGACAGCCTATTATATAGCGCTCTATGGCCCTGGTCTAATGTAGTGCACTATATAGGGAAAAGGGTGTCATTTGCCTCAGGACTAGAAAGGAAGCTGCCAGTGGAATAACGGTTTCTACACAACAGAGTCCCTACTGTAATATAAGCACCACACTCAGTCAGTTTATATAGTCCCTTACTGATCATCATTATCCAGGCTTACACAGTAAAACTGAACCTAGACCTGTCCTTATATGGTGGTTTGCAGTGGACAACAGTAACCTCTGTTTGAGGAAGTACATGGGATCAGTGAGGGTAGTGAACTCTCTAACAGTCTAGTTCAGGGGGATCAGTGAGGGTAGTGAACTCTTAACAGTCTAGTTCAGGGGTTCAGTGAGGGTAGTGAACTCTCTAACAGTCTAGTTCAGGGATCAGTGAGGGTAGTGAACTCTCTAACAGTCTAGTTCAGGGGATCAGTGAGGGTATAACTCTCTAACAGTCTAGTTTAGGGGGTCAGTGAGGGTAGTGAACTCTCTAACAGTCTAGTTCAGGGGGATCAGTGAGGGTAGTGAACTCTCTAACAGTCTAGTTCAGGGGGATCAGTGAGGGTAGTGAACTCTCTAACAGTCTAGTTCAGGGGGGTCAGTGAGGGTAGTGAACTCTCTAACAGTCTAGTTCAGGGGGCAGTGAGGGTAGTGAACTCTCTAACAGTCTAGTTCAGGGGATCAGTGACGTAGTGAACTCTCTAACAGTCTAGTTCAGGGGGATCAGTGAGGGTATGAACTCCTACAGTCTAGTTCAGGGGATCAGTGAGGTAGTGAACTCTCTAACAGTCTAGTTCAGGGGATCAATGAGGGTAGTGAACTCTCTAACAGTCTAGTTCAGGGGGATCAGTGAGGGTAGTGAACTCTCTAACAGTCTAGTTCAGGGGTCAGTGAGGGTAGTGAACTCTCTAACAGTCTAGTTCAGGGGGCAGTGAGGGTAGTGAACTCTCTAACAGTCTAGTTAGGGGGATCAATGAGGGTAGTGAACTCTCTAACAGTCTAGTTCAGGGGGGTCATATTCATTTTTCCAAGTTGGCTGCATTTGGTCTTCAACGAGGTCCAGAGGACCACACTAAAAATTTGATATATTCCTTGGCGTCCAATTATCCAAATACCCATTGCTTTTGATGTTAGATGCTCACTGACTGTCTAGCTTTCATTTGGATGACAGTTATTGTGATTGTTGACTACAGAAATGGAGGACCGGGTACGCCCCATTCTCATCGACGGTCTGTAGTGGAGCAGTTGAGAGCTTCAAGTTCCTTGGTGTTCACATCACCAACAAACTATCATGGTCCAAACACAACAAGACAGTCGTGAAGAGGGCACGACAATGCTATTGCCCCCCAGGAGACTGAAATGGGTCCTCGGATCCTCAAAAAGTTCTACATCTGCACCATTGAGAGCATCCTGACTGGTTGCATCACTGCCTGTTATGGCAACTGCTCGGCCTCCGACCGCAAGGTACTACAGACGGTAATTGTACGGCCCAGTACATCACTGGGGCCAAGATTTCTGCCATCCAGGACCTCTATACCAGGCGGTGTCAGAGGAAGCCCTAAGAATTGTCAAAGACTCCAGCCACCCCATAGGCTGTTCTCTCTGCTACTGAAGGCAAGCGGTACCGGAGCGCCAGGTCTAGGTCCAAGAGGCTTCTAAACCCCAAGCCATAGACTCCTGAACAGCTATCAAAATGGCTACCCAGACTATTTGCATTTCCCCCACCCTCCTCCTCTCCTTTACGCTGCTGCTACTCTCTGTTATTATCTATGCATAGTCACTTTAACTCTAATTAATCTAATATTACCTCGACTAACCTGTGCCCACGCATATTGACTCTGTACCGGTACCCCTCTGTTTATCCTCCACATTGAGTCTGTACCGGTACCCATTGTATATAGCTTCCACATTGACTCTGTACTGGTACCCCCTGTATATAGCCTCCACATTGACTCTGTACCGGTACCCCCTGTATTTAGCCTCCACATTGCCTCTGTACTGGTACGCCTGTATATAGCCTCCACATTGACTCTGTACTGGTACCCCCTGTATATAGCCTCCACAATGACTCTGTACTGGTACCCCCTGTATATAGCCTTCACATTGACTCTGTACTGGTACCCCCTGTATATAGCCTCCACATTGACTCTGTACTGTACCCCCTTTATATAGCCTCCACATTGACTCTGTACTGGTACCCCTGTATATAGCCTCCACATTGACTCTGTACTGTACCCCCTGTATATAGCCTCCACGTTGACTCGGTACTGGTACCCCCTGTATATAGCCTCCACATTGACTCTGTACCGGTACCCCTGTATATAGCCTCCACATTGACTCTGTACCGGTACCCCTGCATTTAGCCTCGACATTGACTTTGTACCGTAACCCCTGTATATAGCCTCCACATTGACACATTGACTCTGTACCGGTACCCCTGTATTTAGCCTCCACATGACTATGTACTGGTACCCCTGTATATAGCTCCACATTCACTCTGTACAGGTACCGTCTATATATATAGCCTCCACATTGACTCTGTACGGTACCCCTGTATTTAGCCTCCACATTGACTCTGTACTGGTACCCCCTGTATATAGCCTCCACATTGACTCTGTACCGGTACCCATTGTATATGCCTCCACATTGACTCTGTAACGGTACCCCCTTGTATTTAGCCTCCACATTGACTCTGTACTGTACCCCCGTTATTTAGCCTTGACATTGACTCTGTACCGGTACCCCTGTATTAGCCTCCACATTGACTCTGTACTGGTACCCCCTGTATATAGCCTCCACATTCACTCTGTACAGGTACCGTCTATATATATAGCCTCCACATGACTCTGTAACGGTACCCCCTGTATTTAGCCTCCACATTGACTCTGTACTGGTACCCCCTGTATATAGCCTCCACATTGACTCTGTACTGGTACCCACTGTATTTAGCCTTCACATTGACTCTGTACCGTACCCCTGTATTTAGCCTCCACATTGACTCTGTTTGTACCCCCTGTATTTATCCTCCACATTGACTCTGTACCAGTACCCCTGTTATATAGCCTCCACATTGACTCTGTACCGGTACCCCCTGTATATAGCCTCCACATTGACTCTGTACCGGTACCCCCTGTATATAGCCTCCACATTGACTCTGTACCGGTACCCCCTGTATATAGCTTCCACATTGACTCTGTACCGGTACCCCCTGTATATATCCTCCACATTGACTCTATACAGGTACCGTCTATATATATAGCCTCCACTTGACTCTGTACCGGTACCCCCTGTATTTAGCCTCCACATTGCCTCTGTACTGGTACGCCCTGTATATAGCCTCCACATTGACTCTGTACTGGTACCCCCTGTATATAGCCTCCACAATGACTCTGTACTGTACCCCCTGTATATAGCCTTCACATTGACTCTGTAGGTACCCCCTGTATATAGCCCTCACAGTGACTCTGTACTGGTACCCCCTTTATATAGCCTCCACATTGACTCTGTACTTACCCCCTGTATATAGCCTCCACATTGACTCTGTACTGGTACCCCCTGTATATAGCCTCCACGTTGACTCTGTACTGGTACCCCTGTATATAGCCTCCACTTGACTCTGTACCGGTACCCCCCTGTATATATCCTCCACATTGACTCTGTACCGGTACCCCCTGCATTTAGCCTCGACATTGACTTTGTACCGTAACCCCTGTATATAGCCTCCACATTGACACATTGACTCTGTACCGTACCCCCTGTATTTAGCCTCCACATTGACTATGTACTGTACCCCCTGTATATAGCCTCCACATTCACTCTGTACAGGTACCGTCTATATATAAGCCTCCACATGGACTCTGTACCGGTACCCCCTGTATTTAGCCTCCACTTGACTCTGTACTGTACCCCCTGTATATAGCCTCCACATTGACTCTGTACTGTACCCCCTGTATATACCTCCACATTGACTCTGTACTGTACCCCTGTATATAGCCTCCACATTGACTCTGTACTGGTCCCCCTGTATATAGCCTCCACATTGACTCTGTACCGGTACCCCTTGTATATAATCTCCACATTGACTCTGTACGGTACCCACTGTATTTAGCCTTCACATTGACTCTGTACCGTTACCCCCCTGTATTAGCCTCCACATTGACTCTGTACTTTACCCCCTGTATTATCCTCCACATTGACTCTGTACCGTACCCCTGTATATAGCCTCCACATTGACTCTGTACCGGTACCCCCTGTATATAGCCTCCACATTGACTCTGTACCGGTACCCCCTGTATATAGCCTCCACATTGACTCTGTACCGGTACCCCCTGTATATAGCTTCCACATTGACTCTGTACTGTTACCCCCTGTATATAGCCTCCACATTGACTCTGTACGGTACCGTCTATATATATAGCCTCCACATTGACTCTGTACCGGTACCCCCTGTATTTAGCCTCCCATTGCTTGTACTGGTACC